>NC_143583.1:222521670-222770670 GCF_048544385.1 Mastigoproctus giganteus
CTGTCGCAATCCCGTTTTCTCTGCCATTGTTTTTTCACACACAGTGTGAAAAAACAATGGCAGTCTCTGCTGATTCCTCCAGAATTTTGCAAAGGTGGCTCCAATTATCTTCTACATGATACTTTGTCAATTTCTTATCCATTTCTTGTTGATTATTATCAATTTCTTATCTATCTCTTCGATATTTTTGGAACATTTAGGGAGCCCAGTTCTAAGTTCTTTGTGCAGTAGCTCCTTTTTATGCCTCAGCCATGATGGAGGAAGCCTCAAGGTAGTCACAGTTCCTCTTGTAATCTTAATAGATTTGGTTCCTCTTGTGGACATTATTTGTGTTCATCTTTGTTAAAATATTGTGTTCATTATTTTTAAATTATTATAGATTGAGAAATCAATTAATCTTTGGCCATTTCTATTTTTGTTTGGTTCCCCAAAGTTACCTATGTGATTTTGGATTTTTATATTTCCTACTCTAGCATTCATGTCTCCCATTAGGAGCAGCATATCATTATTATTTGCTTTCTCCTCCTCTACCTTCTTCCGGTGCATATAAGGCTATTCTTGTTAGATAACCTCTTTCTATTTTTAGACATATTTGTATAATTCTTTCACTCCAATAGATGTAATTATTTATTTTATCTTTAAGTGGTTTGTGAATCATAATTGATATTCCTGCTCTTGCAGGAGTATCAATTAGTCACAAATAGACCATTTTTATGAAATGCTATCAAGAGGCCGACCGGGCTAGCCGAGTGGGTAAAGTACCTGCTCGGCAACCCAAAGGTCGCGGGTACGATTCCCGCCTCGGGCTTGGATCAAAGTACAGCAAAAACCTTGGGAGGTGCAATATGGCCACAGAAGCCGATGCGCCAACAACTACCAAATCAAAAAAAAAAAAAAAAAAAAAAAAGCTATCAAGAGATGGTTTTTGTGTGAAAATAAAGGGAATCTGAAAACCATAAAATGAAAATGCTAACACTTGAAATAGTGGCTTTTAGTTACACATATTTACAGCCAGAAATACTGCCCATTTAATTATTTTGAAAATTTCATGTCTTTTGAATTTTAGGGATTTATTTTTGCCACATACCACCTAAAACCTTCCATGTACCACTGGTGGTATGAGTATCACACTTTGGGAAACACTGCTTTAGTTGATGTGATTTTTTGTGTTGTGTTTATTTGAGATAAATTTATTAAATTCTTGTTTTATAATTACAACATTTTGCAAACTGATGAAAAAGCCCTAAAGAGAGCAGTAAGAAGAAAATTTCAATTAAAATTAAATGAAAATGTGGTGAAAATATCAACATCCAAGGTCTTGGAACAAATATTAAAATAAAAATTATTTTTTGCTGGGGGGATTTTATTCCACCGAGGGTCAAACTCGCCCCAGTCACACCCCCCCCCCTCCCCCCGGATTCAACACTGTTAAACAGGCCACACTAATGTGAAGGTGATGTTGACATTTGACCAGGAGAGACTTCGTGTTACACATCACTGCCCCACCCTTTATTTTAAATTAAATTACACACCAACCTACACAATTACATTACCACATGTAAGGCCTTACATGTGCTAATGATTATGACATTAATATAATGTTGTCCAAATATTTAAATATACACAATATTTAAATATATAAAAGATTTGGAGAGAATTGTGTATATGAGGAACGGTACAAAAGCAATGCCTCCTGTTTTTTTTCTCAGAAAATTTAATTCCTACAACTCAGTTACATCAATTAATTCTCAGTCATTAATAAACACTTATTTTTCCACAAGTCGCCATCATTTTCTATGCACTTCTGCCATCTCTAGTCGGATACTATTCCAATCCTGTAAAAGTCCTTACTCTTGTTCCACAGGGCTTTGCAAACACTGTTCTTGAGCTGGTCATTGTTCGCAAAATCAAAATGTGTTCCATGGAGTGCATCCTTCAGCAGGCTGAAGAGGTGATAGTCGGAAGGTACAAGATTGGACTATGAGAGGGCAGGGCCGGCCTTACAGTTTTGGCAATAGTTATTTTTGGGCCCTAGACAAAATATTTTTCTATGAGATCTATGAGTTGTAGCATTTTTTATATTTTCACTTATTGTATAAAATAAATAATATAGTTAGGATTGAATTTATTAAAAATTTATTGAAAAGTTTTATAAAAAACAATTCTATAATGGAAATGTCAATATAGTTAATTTTAAATACAGGGTGATTCACTACCAGTGCGACAAACTTGCAGGAGGTGTAGGGTACACAAAGACGAATCGGAATCACATAGCATTGCAGGGTTCGAAATGCCTTCTTCATGCGGTAGAGAATGTTGAACGGGAGGTCGCGTGAACAGCGATCCCGCTGGAAGTCAGCATTTGTGAACCTGTTCCCGAGGCAGTAGGATGGATGAGTATTCAAACGTTGAACTGGCCGACATGCACCTCGCGTATGGAGCTGCGGACTGTAACGGGCGCGCCGCTCTGCACTTGTACCAGGAACATTTCACGCACAGGCGTGCTCCACATCATACGATTTTCGCACATGTGCACAGAAGGTTACGTGAGACTGGTTGTTTCATGGTAGGTACCATGAATCGAGAGCGAACGACGAGGATGCCAGACAGTGAGGAGAATGTCCTACGTCTTGCAAAAGGCAATCCGAGTACGAGTACTCGAGCGATAGTCCAATGATTGGGTATTTCCCAATCCACTATGGAGGATACTGTCAACAAACCAAATAAGTTCATACCATCTACAACGCGTCCAATCATTGGAGCCTGCGGATTATCCACTCCGGTGGACTTTTGCTACTTGGTTTCTTCAACAGAAACGGTTCGCAAATGCTGACTTCCACCGGGATCGCTGTTCACGCGACCTCCCATTCAACGTCCTTTACCGCATGACCAAGGCATTTCGGACCCTGCAATGCTATGTGATTCCGATTCGTCTTTGTGCTCCCTACACCTCCTGCAAGTTTGTCGCACTGGTAGTGAATCACCCTGTATAAAGCTTTTGCTTTTTTGTTTGCAAATTCTGCTATTATTTTATTATAGTCTAAAGATTGACAAATTTCACTTTCAATTGAAATGACTGATAGGTCTACCAATCTTTCTTGAGCCATTGTAGACCTCAGAACTGATTTTATTAAATTTAACTTAGAAAAACTACGCTCACCAGAAGCTACTGTCATAGGAATGGTCAATATAATTCATAGAGCGATAGAGGTATTTGGCAATACCTCATTCAATCTATTGTTATGTATGTATTTCAGTACCTCTAAAGGTGATAATTGTGAAGTTAAAACATTTGACAGGGTCCTAAGCTCCTCAGTAAGAAGATTTTGGCCATCCAAGTCACTCTCAGCTCCGTTTTCTGGATCAGATAGAAAAATTGCAAATGATTACAAAACTTTAGCAGTTCTTTGTCGCTTAAAACTTTTAAACTATGAATATCAAATAAAGATCCAAATGATTCTTTAAAATTAGCATTAGTAGAGGATTATGATGCAAGAAAGCAAGCTTATGCGGCATCAGCCAAAAAAAAAAAAAAAAACCACTTCCATTTCACCCCTCCGTTCGTTCAAAATACCTGTCCAGCTGAGCCTTAAATTTATTTAGGCTATCAACTTCCACAACAAGGGACAGAAGTCTGTTCCACCAACCAACTACCCGCTGGCTAAAGGCAAACTTCTGCACATCTATCCTACATCTGTCTTTCCTCAATTTGAATTTATGCCCTCTCAGGTGATTATTCTGAGCAAGAAGCAGAATCCCATAAGCATTGAGCATGCTCAAACCATTCAAGGCTTTATACACCTCTATCAGATCGCCTCGCCGGTGCCTAGTCTCTAGACACTGTAATTTGCAAAACTTAAGCCTTTCTTCATAAGAAAGGCTTAAGTTTTGGGAAAAGTTTTTTCAACTTTTCCCTTTGTTCCATTCACTAATATTGTTGCCCTTCTCTGTACTCGTTCCAGCTCTTGAAATCGTTCCATAATTGACATTATTTGCTTGATCTAACAATACATTAAAGAATTCTACCTGAAACCGTTTTTTGGGATCACAGATTATTTCATCTTCTGCCTCAAAAGAGAATTGCTTTTTGATACGTCTACATCGGACTGACTCGGCAGAAGGGAAAACAGCTTCTTCAGGAGACATTTCTAATTCATTAGCTAATTGTTTAGCTATTCTCCGTGAAGTTTGAAACCCATTTTCCTTATAACATATTAAAAAATTCTTTGTCCTTTCCAAAAGTACCAACACTGTCTCTAATTGCACGTGCTCCCCTTGAAAAACTTTGCTCACAAGATTCACTGAGTTAGAATATCATACCAAATGCATAGCATCACGAGAAATTTAAAACTTTTAAGTTCTCTTGCCAGGGAAAGAGCTTCTGTTCAGCATTTTAAATCGGCGGTTGTTTCAGAAACATCAATTAGTGCATCATAAATGTCACCTATTTGGAATCTAAGAGCTTTGACACTTTCAACCCTGCATTCCCATCTTGTTTCCGATAGTTCCTTGATTGTAAGATGGTTTTACATGTACCTTTAAAAGATTCCATCTTTGTGTAGATGCGGAAAATAATACATAGATTTGTTGTATAACACTAAATAATGACTTCGCAGAATTTGATGACCCAGCCATGTTACATAAAATCAAATTCAAATTGTGACATCCACAAGAAACATAAAATGCCGTCCGATTGATTTTTCTTACTCTTGCTTGTACCCCTTTGTTACAATCTTTCATATTAGAACCATTATCATAAGCTTGACCGTGACAATCGGAAATTGGTAAACCTAGTTTTTTCAACTTTTCCAAGAAAACTTCTGTTTGATCCCGTTGTCTCATTAACAGGTAAAAATCCTACAAATCGTTTAAAGATTTCTACAGATTTCCCAATTATTTCAACAAAACCTATTACTACAGTCATCTGCTCTTGATGGCTAACATCCGGAGTGCAGTCTAAAATCACGTCGTAATATTTTGATTTATTTATACTAGCTGTTATTTTTTCTAAGACATTCTTGCTAATTAGATGAATAAATTCATTTTGCATTCTTTTACCTAAGTAATGATCCTGAATTTCAGAATTGCTGATTTTCCGAATGTGTTCACCTAAAACAGGATCAAACTTCGCAACTAATTCCACCAGTCCCAAAAAATTCCTGTTGTTACGAGCATGCAGCTTTTTCTCGCTACCACGGAAAGCCATGTTTTTCTGTGCCAGAAACTGTACGATAGCTAAAATATGTTCTAGTACACCGTGCCAATGTAATTTTTCTTTTGCGATCGATTTTTGCAATTCCTTATCAAGTGTTTGATTTTTGTTTAAATGATTTTCAAACTCAATCCATTTCCTTTGTGATTCTATGTGTTTTGTTGAAAATTCATGTTCTCTTATCAGTGTAGAAAGGTTCTTCCAGTCTTTAAATCCAATACTTGAAAATTTGTTTTTTGAATCAGAAAACAACTTGTAACAGAAGCAAAAAACAAGATTTTTAGAATAAACCAGCCAATGACGGTCGATTAGCATTAGTAGAGGCATTTGATGCAAGAAAGCAAGCTTATGCACCATCAGCCAAAAAAAAATAAAATAAAATAAATAAATAAATAAAACTGCTCTAAAAAATAACCACTTCCACTTCACCCCTCTGTTCGTTCGAAATACCTGTCCAGCTGAGCCTTAAACTTATTTAGGCTATCAACTTCCACGACAAGGGATGGAAGTCTATTCCACCAACCAACCACCCGCTGGCTAAAGGCAAATTTCTTTACGTCTATCCTACATCTATCTTTTCTCGATTTGAATTTATGCCCTCTCAGGTGATTATTCTGAGCAAGAGGAAAAATCCCATCAGCATTGAGTATGCTCAAACCATTCAAGGCTTTGTACACCTCTATCAGATCACCTCGCTGGTGCCTAGTCCCCAAACACTGTAATTTGCAAAACTTAAGCCTTTCTTCGTAAGAGCACCCCTTTGTTCCATTCAGTAATCTTGTTGCCCTTCTCTGTACTCGTTCCAGCATCTCTACATCCTTCTTGAAATGAGGCCTCCAGACCTGTATACAGTACTCTAGGTGTGGCCTGACCATTGCCTTATACAAGGGAATAATCACCTCCTTATCCCTACTAGAAAAATTCTTATATATCATCGACAATACACCATGAGCTACTCTTGCAGCCCGTCTGCACTGCTCAGAAAACTTCATATCTGCCTGCACAACCACCCCCAGGTCCCTTTCGTTCTCTACCACTGTCAGTGTAGTACCACGGAGTTGATACGTTGCTCTGGGGTTGCTGTTTCCCATATGTAGTACTTTACATTTGTCAATGTTAAACTTCATTTGCCACCTCTCAGCCCATCTGCTCAACCTTTCCAGATCCTGTTGCAGTAGCATAGTGTCATTAGTGTCCTTGACAACCCTGCCAACCTTCGTATCATCTGCAAACTTGGACATTAAGCTTGATATACCATCATCAATATCATTTATAAATACAGAAAACAATAATGGACCCAATACTAAACCCTGAGGAACTCCACTAATAACATTAGTCCACGATGAGCAGTGTCCATTGATTACCACTCTCTGTCTTCTCCCCCTCAACCACCCCTTTATCCATAGCAGCAATTTGCCTCCAATGCCACACTGCTCCAATTTGTGCAGCAGTCTTCCATGTGCAACAGTATCAAAACCCTTTCTAAGATCGAAGTATATAATATCAAAGTTATTCCCTGCATCCAGTTCTTTTGTGACTGCATCATAGTATCCAATAAAATTGGTCAGGCAAGACTTCCCCTTAACAAAACCATACTGGGTCAGAGCTATAACTGAAGTTTTGTCTAGATGATCCTGCAGTGCTTCTTTAACCAGTGCCTCCATTAATTTTCCGGGAACAGAAGTTAAACTAACAGGTCTATAATTACTTGTGTCGCCAGGCGCCTCCGTAGCCAGGTGGGAAGGAGCAGCAGTGCGTAGCACACGCTTCTTGATTAGACCGGAGTTCGAGCCCTTCACCACCAAATACGGAGGATGCGGAAAGGTCAGGAATGACCACCGCATATTCACGTAGCAATATGGCCTTAGTTGCTAATGCTCCTAAAAACCAAATAACAACAACAACTTGTGTCGCCCTTTGATCCTCCTTTGTGAATTGGGGTCACATTTGCACATCTCCAGTCCATGGGTACTTCCCCTGAGTCCAAGGAAGCTCTCATAATTATGGCTAAGGGTTTGCTTACTTCTTTTGCTGCCTCCTTTAATATAACTGGATAGATCCCATCCACCCCAGGTGTCTTTCTTGTATTTATCTTCAACAATTTCTCCTCCACTTTACTCTCAGTTATTACAAGATTCTCTAGAAGTTAGATTATCTAGCTTACTGCCAGAGTTGAATACACCTCTGGCATTCCCCTCGCTGAATAACTCCTCATGTGTGAATGTTGATGCAAAATATTCATTCAGTTTGTTAGCTACCTGAGCATGATCATCAACAGTTGACCCATCAATATCAAGTGGACCAATCTGATTCATCCCCTTCCTTCTAGAGTTTACATAAGTAAAGAACTCTTTGCTGTTTTTCTTTGTATCCCTTGCCAAAGATTTCTCGTAATCTGCCTTCGCCTGCCTAACCTCCTTTCTAACTTGGTTACAGATCAACTTGTATCTATCATATACTTCTGTGTCATGTGTTAATTTGTATGTATCCCATTCATTTTTCTTCTCTGCCATATGTCTCATTAGTTCATCTGACATCCACTTAGGCCTAAACCTTGAACAATATTTCTTAGTTGGTATGTAAAGCCTAGTAGCTTCCAAGATAAGTTCTTTGAATGCTTCCCATTTTGAATTTGCTGTTGGTAACATCATCAGTTGGTCCCACTGTATAGAATTTAAATACTGTCTCAGTCCATTGTAGTCGCCTTTATGAAAGCAATAACCCTTCCCTTTACCCCCAATGGTAGTTACCTCTTTGAGTAAATCCCACTTCAGCACACTGTGATCACTGCCACCTAGTGGTTCATTTACTTGCAGATTCTTAATGCATGAAGAATCACTACTGATAATCAAATCAAGAGTATTACTCCCTCTAGTTGCCTCCCAATCATGCTGATGTAGAAAACAATCATCCAATAAATCCACAAAAGCCTTGCTAGTGTGTGAGTGACCAGCCCCCAAATTCCAATCAATATCTGGGAAATTAAAATCCCCCATTATAAGACTCTCTGATTTACTGGCCCACTCTATTTCCCTGTACAGTTTCTTATTATACTCATCAGAGTCATTTGGCCTATAGCACACTCCTACTCTCAATTTTGATCTCCTAATGCTTATCTCACACCAAACTGACTCGACACTGCACTGTCCAGCAATGTAGACTGGCTTCACTTCCTTGGATTTTATGTATTTCTTAACTAATAGTATAACCCCTCCTCCCTATCCTGTCTATTCTTTCTGTAGACATTGTACTCCCCAAATTCCAGTTCTGCATTCCTTATATCTCTGTGACACCACGTCTCTGAAATCCCCACAATATCTGCCTTTGATGTTTTTAGCAATACCTCAAATTCATCAAATTTATTTACTAAACTCCTAGCATTGGTATACACGCAAGTATACATGCACCTGTTCTTTTTCTTAACTACCCTAACACAACCTATGTGTTTATTTGTACCCCAATGATTCCCAGCAGTCTCTGAAATATCCTGCATCTTATTTTCCAGGCTGCGGCTCATTCCAATAGAAGCAGTGTAAGAATCACTTTCACCTCTGCCAGTGGCTACTGTTAATCTATTAGTCCTTGTATCCCCGCAATCTAGCAGTTTTCCGACCCACCTAACACTGCCTCGATGGCATCAGCAAACATTCTGCACCCTTTCTATTTAAGTGTATCCCATCCCTGTAGAAGCAGTCTCTCCTGTTAACAAGTACAGACCAGGCGAAAAAAATTTTCCCCCGTGAGCCTTGCACAATCTTTCCAGGGTCGAATTGATCGACAGGGCTCTCATCATATACTCCCTCCTATCGTGTCTGGGCAGAATTTCAGACTCAAATTCAACCCTAATTCACGGCTTTTTTTCAACAGTGACCTGTACTTGTTAAGTAATTCCGCCTGTCTCCTAATTAATCCACCATTTAAAAGTTTCTGAGTGTAGTATGACACAGAAAAGTGCCTATTATTCTCATCCAGAGAAAAATCAGTTTGGACCCTTATCAATCACAAAGATTAGTTGACTATTATTCAGAGGTACTGAATAATAGTCAACTGGCCACATACCAATATCACTCCAGTCAAGTGCACATGATTCTGATTTTTAAAACTGAGTTTCTCTTAAGAATGTAGATGGAACTAATGTCATTACTAGTGGTTTTGTAAGTGGAGTTGTTTTCAAGCGTTCTTCAAATCGTGACGCTTCAATGGTGTTTTTTTTTGGATCCAATATCTTCTGTTGTTGCGGGCAAAAATAGCGCCTTTTTGTCTTGAAATCAGTGCTTCCTGCAACATTTTTCTCCTTCGTTTCTGTGCACCTGATTCAAATTTTCTTCCTCCGATGCAAGGCATTTAAAGGTTGAAGTTAAATCAAATCAGTTAAAGGAATCCTGCAAAGAAAGCATGTTTAATCTAATAAAATTAAAATTAAAATATACTCTTTAAAATTTATATAATGAAAACATTTCATCAAATACCAATGTTTACTTGCAAGAAGTCTTGTTTATAATTATTTTATCCCCATTTTTTATTAAATATTATTGAAATATTTCTTTACTTTTCCTTGCTAATAAACTTAATTCATTTCAAAATCCATTAAAATTGTTTTAAAACAGGATATTATACGAATATGTTGAATTCCTAACCTTTTTCCATAGTTATTGATTTTATAAGAATATAAATGGTAAATATTCACATCTAAAAAATTCTATTATAATTTTTTTTAAAGAAATGAGTGATTTCTAGGTAATAATAAACTTAGGAGAAATTTCATTATGAATTAGAAGTTATTTTTATTTAAAATAACATTACGAGGAATTTTATAGGTTTAGTTTCTTCAAACTGTTCATTGACACCTAGGTAGGTGTTCCTTTCTCCTGAAGGACGTTATTATTAATAAGGAAATTAAATTGTTATTCGGACCTTCCCTTAAACTACAAATTGATCTTTCTGGATCTGTTGAGGAGTATCTCGCCACTGATGAATGCGGATTTGCGATTGAAATATAATTCGATTTATTTAAAAAATTGTTTCTCAAAAAGAAGACCGAATCATTAATTTTATTTTAACCATACGAATAGCTCGTCATTCCTAGATGATTGTATCATCTTGAATTACCAACAGAGCCACATTTACCGTAAGGCGAAAGCTGAAGTCCTCACTCTAAACGGGGCCTCGCTTTAAAGCACTCAATAACATCTTTATGAAAAACAGTCTAGTTACCAGTTGCGTAACTATCGTTGTGCAGGGGGTGCAATGTACCCGGGCCCATGAAAGGGTAGTTACGCAACTGCTAATTACAGTTTCGGTTAAGGTACTTTACTTAATTTACTACGAATTTACTTTAATTTACCACGAATTTGTATATAAATGTCGACTTTTACTTTCAATAAATTCAAAAATACCTATAATTTTTTTAACCGAAATAAATGTCTGAACCAGCTGTTTTACATCGTACTGTTTTGAACTGACCTTTTGGGTCCTCATACTGATGTTGTGCTTAAGGCCTCCAAAAGTATAAATGCGGCCCTCATTAATTAAAGTACGAAAATTAAACAATTTTGTAACATAAAAATTAGATTTACTTACCAAATACTGCTAATAGGGTGGCGTAGAAAGTGGTCTTTTTAGAAAAGTTGCCGGGAAGAGAAATTTATCGATGACAAAGAACTCTTAAAACTGTTACCTTTGTCTTGAGAAAATCTCTTACAATAAACACAAAATATCAGCATTTTCGGGACCCACTAGGTGCAAACCTTGTTGTAGCCTAGTTCCATCACACAATTCGCATATTGTCATACAGCGGTCCTCTTTGATCAGTGTGTCGATCTGGCTCTTGTTGTCACTGACATTACTGGCTGGCCACTTTGGGGCTTGTCAACAATGTCAATTTCCCCACTCTTAAAGTGTCTTACCCAACATCTAACTGTACTCACATCCACAGTACTGTCACCATAAACATTTTTGAGATGCATTTGGATTTTTATAGGCATTACTTCTTCCTTGGTAAGAAATTCAATCACCACTCTTTGCTTGATATCTGTAACTTCCACCATTTTGAACTATCTGTGTGCTGCACTCATGAGACTGAGAGCATTTAAAAATCTTTCTAATTTTCCTGTTTTGTAAAAAAATCATAAAAATGCCTGAATGGATGTTTATTTTCCCAGATTGTTTTATAATTTTTTTTAATTTAATTAATCTTAATTATTTAATTTAATCATAAGGTAAGAGTAAAAAATTGATTTAATCTTACCGGAAAATTTCCAGTTCAATTATCTGGAAAATTTGGCTATCCGGCAGAGGTCTGACATCAATTATTCCAGATAATTGATGTTCTACTATATTGACTTTTGTTCACATAATAAAATTTTATAACAATATCACATGAATAAAACATATTAACTAAATTTTAATCACTGTAATAAAAACAGATTAATTTTATATATAAAATGCATTATATTGATTGTCAATTTTAAAAACCCTGTATTGACTAAAATCTAAAGTTTTAAATTCTTTATTTACAATTAAGCTAATATTTCTTTTAAAAATAGCTATAAAAGCATAAAATTTAAAACACTGATATGCAATATTTAATTAATTAACAGATACCAACGTATTATCTGTTCAAAGGGTCAGTGATGCTCATTGCCATATTACTAACTATTCTTTTTTTTCTCCCTTAGCATATTGATTCCCACCACCAATACCATTACCACTAAACACTAACTCAGTGAGGAGGGATAAAGCGAAAAACAGTTGTAAGGAAAATTAAATAATAATCTGGGAATATATTAGATGATCCGGTTATTAAGTAGCGTAATGGAATTTATACTGCTTTTTTTAACTGGCTATTGTTGCAAAATATATCTGTATTACTTTTATTTAACTTTAAGGAAAACCAATTAAAGTAATAGTGATCGAGATGGAAGGTTTACTGATATGAAAAAGGTGTTATGATTTCTGAATGTTGGACAACTGCAGTTAATATTACTCAGGACTTCTGAAGCATCTCTTTTCCCTAGGTGCCTCCGTAGCCAGTTGGGAAGGAGCAGCAGTGCATAGCACACGCTTCTTGATTAGACCGGGGTTCGAGCCCGTCACCACCAAATACGGAGGATGCGGAAAGGTCAGGGAATGACCACCGCATATCCCGGAGCAATATGGCCTTAGTTGCTAATGCTCCTAAAAACCAAACAACAACAAACAAACAACAATCTTTTCCCTATGAGAAATCTGTTGAACTTGCTAGGCCAAATCCAGCAGATTTGGCCAAGCCTCGAGCATTACTAGACCAAATTGTCTGCACCAATCTGTATAAGATTTATCCTCATATACTAAGTTATTCTTGAATACCAGGAATTTAATAAAGAATTTCTGTAATTTTTCTATAGCCTTATTTTCTATCCAATAGCAGTGAAACCACACCTAGGAGGTGTACTCCAATACACGCAGTACAATCATTTGAGATATTTTTTAATAGAAATCTGAAATCATTAAAACTTTTTACTATTCTTTTAGGAAGCCCTAATGTTTTGGAAGCTTTAACAGTTATGAGTCTGGTGTGACTTCTGTTTTGTCCATGTTTAGATATTTGTATTCCTAGATTATCAAAAATTATGTTAATATAATAATACATAATAGTCGATATGGCAGTAATGATGATAATAAACATATTAATACATAGAATAACATCACATTATTGTATTAATACATCTTGTAATATATAGAAAATCACATGAATCCCAGCTGTCGTGTTACTCTCTGCATTTATAATTCATATATATATATATATGTGTGGTTCTCAATTCTTGGGGATTCTCCCATTCAAAGACTTTTACTGCACAAACAACATATGTGCAGTAAAAATTTATCCATGACAAAATTGCATTTTGTCATGGATAAATTTTTCAAGCTCCACACTGAGAGATTGAACTTTTGGAACAGCATAAACCAGTCTGATAGATGAAATCTGCTAGGCTCAGAGCAAAGGACTGGGGTAGATCTAAAAGCTGATAATAATCTCCATTCACAAACATTCCAGATGTAAGAGGCAGACATGGAACCAACACATAGTGCATGTATTTGTCATTAGAGTAAAGAGCCTTTTATTATCACGAGATGCAGCCAAGTGTGTTATATGTTGTGTAAGAGATATGCAATGTTTTTGGGTGGCCCACTTAAGTGGTCAGTATTCTGGAGAGTATAGTTGTTTTATATTGGTTGGAGCAGTGGATCCACAGACTTCAGAAGAATTCAGGGACCCCTGTATACAGTATTATTATGCTGATGTATTATCTGGTAATTGCATAGTCCTGCACGTAACATCACACAGAGATTCGTCAATGATATATAGGAATTTTGCTAGCAGGGATAAGGAAGTAATTATCTCATGATATAAGGCAATGGTCAGGCCATATCTTGAGTACTGTATACAGGTCTGGAGGCTTCATTTTAGGAAGGATGTAGAGCCGCTGGAGCAAGATTGGTGAGGGGAACAAAGGGGTGCTGTTACCAAGAAAGACTTCAGTACAACAAATTGCAGCATCTGGAAACTAGGCACCTACAAGGTGATCTGATTGAGGTTTTCAATGACTTAAGCAAACTCATTGTTGATAGGATTCTTCCTCTTGTTTGGATAATACACATGAATGGGCCTAAATTCTAATTGAGGAAGGATGGTTGCAGAAATAGATGTGTGGAAGTTTTCCTTCAGCCAATGTGTGTTTGATTGCTTGAACAAGCTTCCATCCATTGTTGTGGAAGTGAATATGTTAAAGAAGTAGTAAACTATTGGAAGGGATGGATAGGCAAAATGTTTTTTTTTTTTTTTTTCTGTATGCAAGAAAGACTACTTTCTTGCATCATTTGCCACTATTAATACTAAAGCAGATCCAGATGCACTTACCATCTTAAGTTGGCCAGCCTTCGTGATTATTTATTTGAAATGGCAGTGGTCGAGTTTTGAGTCAAACATCAACCCAAGGTCTGTGTGTTTTCCAACAACTAGAATGACTTCCCCATTGAGGAGGGGGCCAAATCATGGACTGGGTTGAAGGAAAATAGCATTTATGCAGATTTAGTTGGATTAACTTTTATATTTAACTGTTTAAGATATTTGCAAGTTTTCTAGATCATTTATTTCATTTGTAATTGTACTATGATCATAATTGTATGTGTTTACACATGCATATACTAGTTTAAAATGTGTCTCAGCAAAACGAGTGTCTGCAGCTTCTTACTTGCTGTTTTAATGTGTTTTCCATATATATTTCTTCAGTTCTCATACATCTTTGTAATGCTACTCTTTTATTCATATATTTTTTATAATATTTATGTGTGTGTTTAGTTTTTATGGGAATTTAATTCTATTACATGTCAAATTTCAATAGGCTTTTCATTATTTATTCTTAGAATCATAATACTGTATAGAAGTATATATACATGACTCAAATAACAGTCAAATATGAATACATCCAGAAGACATGCACATTTTATTTCTCTGAAATCCATTTCAGAAAAATTATTTACACAGTCCACAAAGGTTCAGTTGTTTGTAGATGCCTAAGAAAATTAGACCATATTATGCCATGGACTGATTTGTATTTTGGGGAGGCTGAAAAACCCAGAAAATCACTGAGAATTCACACTGAATTTAAGAGGCACATATATATTATTAAAAAATATTGTTGAATTTACATCTGAGCCATTACAAAAAAAAAAAAAAAATCACTAGTCAAAATGTATATTGCTCTTCTATTAATTTCATGTGAATATCCATATTAAGTTGAGTTTTACCATCAGATAAACTGATTGATGCAATGAAATTTACAAAAAAGAATGTATGTACTTTAAAAATAAAAATTCATTATATGAAGTGTTGGAAACAATTATTACTTTTGTTATGCATTTCAAATGTGTTGTCCTTATTTAATGACAACATTAATAAAATATAAAATTATTATTTTTGGCCTCTTTGTGAAAGAAAAATAAAAAATGCTAAATTTTTTTTTTTAGCATTAGTAAAGGCACAGGATGCAAGAAAGCAAGCTTGTATAGCATCAGCCAAAAAAAATCCTTATTTCACCAATCCACTCACTCCAAATGTTTGTCAAGTTCTGCCTTGAATCTATGTAAGGTATCAACTTCTACAGTGACAGATGGAAGTTTGTTCCAGCAATCGACCACCCGCTGGCTAAAGGCAAACTTCCGCACATCTATCCTACAACCGTCTTTCCTCAGTTTGAATTTATGGCCACTCAGGCGATTATTCTGAGCAAGAGGAAGAATCCCATCCGCATTGAGCATGCTCAAACCATTCAAGGCTTTATACACCTCAATCAGATCACCTCGCAGGTGCCTAGTCTCCAGATGCTAATTTGCAAAACTTAAGCCTTTCTTCAAATTTTTTCATTCACTAATCTTGTTGGCCTTCTCTGTACTTGTTCCTGCAGCTGTACATCCTTCTTAAAATGAGGCCTCCAGACCTGTATACAGTACTCACGGTGTGGCCTGACCATTGCCTTATACAAGGGGATAATCACCTCCTTATCCCTGCTAGAAAAATTCCTGCATATCATTGACAAGACACCATGAGCTACTCTTGAGCTCGTCTGTACTGCTCAGAGAACTTCATATCTGCTGCACAATTACCCCCAGGTCCTTTTCATTCTCTACCACTGTCAGTGTAGTACCACAGAGTTGTTCAAAAAAAAAATACCTGTCCAGCTGAGCCTTAAACTTATTTAGGCTATCAACCTCCACTACAAGGGATGGAAGTCTGTTCCACCAACCAACCACCCGCTGGCTAAAGGCAAATTTCTGCACGTCTATCCTACATCTGTCTTTCCTCAATTTGAATTTATGCCCTCTCAGTTGATACATTGCCCTGGGGTTGCTGTTTCCCCTATGTAGTACTTTACATTTGTCAATGTTAAACTTCATTTGCCACTTCTCAGCCCCTTTTCTAGGTCCTATTGTTGCAGCAGTGTTTCTGCAAACTTGGATATTAAGCCTGATATACCATCATCACTATCATTTATAAATACAGAAAACAATAATGGACCCAACACTGAACCATGAGGGACTCCACTAATAACATTAATCAACGAAGAGCAGTGTCATTTAATTACCACTCTCTCTTCTCCCACTCAACCATCCCTTTACCCATAGCAACAATTTGCCTCCAATGCCACACTGCTCCAATTTGTGCAGCAGTATCAAAGGCTATTCTAAGATCCAAATATGTGATATTAAAGTTATTCTTTGCATCCAGTTTCTCTGTGACTACATCATAGTATCCAATCAAATTAGTCAGACAATACTTCCCCTTAACAAACCCATGCTGTGTCCAAGCTATAACTGAAGTCTTGTCTAGATGATCCTGCAATGCTTCTTTAACCAGTGCCTCCATTAATTTCCCTGGAATAGAAGTTAAACTAACAGGTCTGTAATTACCTTTGTCTCCCTTTGATCCTCCTTTGTGGATTGGGGTCACATTTGCACTTCTCCAGTCCATGGGTACCTCCCCTGAGTCCAGGGAAGCTCTTATAATTATGGCTAAGTGTTTGCTTACTTCCTTTGCCGCCTCCTTTAATATAACCGGATAGATTTGATCCATCCCAGGTGCCTTTCTTGTGTTTATCTTCAACAGTTTCTCCTCCACTTTACTCTCAGTTATTACAAGATTATCTAACTTACTGCCAGAGTTGAATACACCTCTGGCATTCCCCTCCCTGAATAACTTCTCATGTGTGAATGTCGATGCAAAATATTCATTTAGTTTGTTAGCTACCTGAGCAGAATCATCAACAGTTGAACCATCGATATCAAGTAGGCCAATCTGATTCATCCCCTTCCTTCTTGAGTTTACAAAAGTAAAGAACTCTTTGCTGTTTTTCTTTGCATCCTTTGCTAAAGATTTCTCATAATCTGCCTTCGCCTGCCTAACCTCCTTTGTAACTTGGTTACAGACCAGCTTATATCTATCATAGGCTTCTGTGTCACATGTTAATTTATATGTATCCCATTCATTTTTCTTCTCTGTCACATGTCTAATTAGTTCATCTGACATCCATTTAGGCCTAAATCTTGAACAATATTTCTTTGTTGGTATGAAAAGCCTAGTAGCTTCCAAAATTAATTCTTTGAATGCTTCCCATTTTGAATTTGCTTTTGGTAACATCATGAGTTGGATCCACTGTATAGAATTTAAATAATGTCTCAGACCACCGTAGTCACCTTTACGAAAGCAAAAACCCTTCCCTTTACCCTTGATGGTAGTTACTTCTTTGAGTAAATCCCACTTCAGCACAATGTGATCACTGCCACCTTGTGGTTCCTTTATCTGTAGATTCTTGATGCATGAAGAATCACTACTGATAATCAGATCAAGAGTATTACTCCCTCTAGCTGCCTCCCGAACATGCTGCTGTAGAAAACAATCATCCAATAAATCCACAAAAGCCTTGCTAAAGTGTGAGTGACCAACCCACAAATTCCAGTCAATATCCAGGAAATTAAAATCCCCCCATTATAAGACACTCTAATTTACTGGCCCAGTCTATTTCTCTGCACAATTGCTCCTTATGCTCGTCAGATTCATTAGGCCTATAACACACACCTACTCTCGTTTTCCCTTTCCCAGTGCTTATGTCACACCAAACTGACTCAACATTGCGGTGTCCACCCACATCAACTGGATGTACTTCCTTAGATTTTATGTGTTTCTTAACTAACAGCATAACTCCTCCTCCCTTCCTGTCCTGTCTATCCGTTCTGTACACATTGTACTCCCCAAATTCCAGTTCTGCACTGCTTATGTCTTTGTGACACCATGTCTCTGATATCCCAACAATATCTCCCTTTGATATCTAGACTAGTACTTCAAGCTCATCGAATTTATTAACTATACTCCTAGCATTTGTGTACGTGCACCTGTTTCTACACTTAGTTACCCTAACACAGCCCATGTATTTACTTGTTCCACTATGACTCCCAGCCGTCCTGGAAATTCCCATTGCCTTGCTTTCCAGGCTGCTGCTCAATTGCATTTCAATAGAAGTAGTGCAAGAATCACTTTTACCTCTGCCATGAATATGAAGTTAGTTAATTTTAGAATTGTAGGTGTAGAATTTTAGGATAATTTTAGAATCCATAAGTGGATTCTAAAATTATCCCTATTCTACGACATTACATTATGCTACTACAACAGCATCTAGAAAAGTTGGGCAGATTGGCTGAGAGGTGGCAATTGAAGTTTAGCATTAACAAATGCAAAGTACTGCATATGGTAGCAGTAATCCCAGAGTAATGTACCAACTGTGCAGTATTACACTCAGGATAGTGGAGAATGAAAAAGACCCGGGGGGGGGGGTAATTGTGCAGTCTGATATGAAGTTTTCTGACAGTGCAGACAGGTGCTAGAGCCAGGCCATGGGGTTTTTTCAATGTATATACAGGAATTTTGCTAGCATTGATAAGAATGTGATTATCACTTTGTAAGGCAATGGTCAGGCCACACTTTGAGTATAGCATACAGTTCTGGAGGCCTCATTTGAGGAGGGATGTAGAGTTTCTAGGATGAATACAGAGAAGGGCAACAAGATTGGTGAGGGGAACAAAGGGATGTTCTTACCAAGAAAGGCTCAAGTCCTGAAAATGGCAGCATCTGGAAACTAGAACCTGCGAGCTGACATGATTTAAGTGTATAAGGCCTTGAATGGTCTGAGCAGGCTCAGTGCTGATGGGATACTTCCTCTTTGTTCAGCTTACAAGCCTGAGGGAACATAAATTCAAATTGAGGAAAGACAGTTGTAGAATAGATGTGCGGAAATTTTCCTTTAGCCATCAGGTGGCCGATTACTGAAACAAACTCCCATCTGTCGTTGTGGAAGTTGATAGCTTAAATAAAGTCAAGGGAGAACTAGACAAACTTTTGGAGTGAATGGATGGTTGAAATGGGAAGGGGTTATTTTTTTTTATTTATTCATATCTCATATTTTGAACACCTTCACAACGAGTTGCCTACGTATTGCACTACTTCAAATAAGTAACACATCTCTGGCAGAGAAGACTACTGTTACTTATTCTCAGATGGGTACCACCACCCAGACAGCACCGTTTTGAAGCTAGCATACATGAGAAATGCATAGTTTAAATGAGAAATATTTCTCATTTAAACTATGCACACCATCAGGCATCTCTCATATTGTGTAGTTATACTTCATAACTGGGTTGTCACTATTGCAACAGGGTACCTGCCCACCCATCGATGGAGCCAGCTAGCTTCGAAATGGTGCCGTCTGGATGGTGGTATCCATCTGAGAATAAGTAACAGTAGTCTTCTCTACCAGAGAAGTGTTAGTCATTCAAAATAGTGCAGTACCTAGGCAACTCATTGTGACAGTGTTTACAATTCGTGTGAGATATGAATAAATGATGCATTCAATACTACCTGGGTAATAGAAATTGTGGAGGTGCCACCATTTATACTACCCAAGTAGTATGAACTCATGCATATAAAAAAAAAAAAAAAAACCTCTTTCATACAGTCAAGAAATATTTTTCAAATTTATTCTAATTTTTTCTCTTATGTTCTAGGAATAGGAATGGTTGAAATTTCTAACTGAACTTTCTCTGTATCTTGAATTGCACTGCTCAAAGAAAGCCCTGTGCTTCTATTTCACTTAGTGAATTAAATATTCAAGCAAAATGAATCTTGGTGAAGTGGCAAATGTTTTCTGACAAAAAAGAAGCCATAAGAATTTCCAACTTGATATTACAGATGCTACAACTATTTTTGCTGCAATATCCATCCTACCCAAAGCAGTGACAACTTTTTTTTATATATAGAATAAAAAATTTGGCACAACATGACACTGCCTGTAACCATGTTCCCCCTCCTTTATCAAAATAGTCCTGATTGAGAAAGGAAGGGAAGGTTATGTATCTGTAAATAGCTATGCATGTACAAATATCTTTTTATAGAAGAAATAACTTTGAACTTTGATAAAATTCTTTTGAATTCTTTCTGCAAACTTCTATAAGCCATGGGCTAAACAAGTAATATGAATTAGGTTTGGATAGGTTTTGATGCATAAGTTGCTTTTATCATATACAAATCACACTAACAAAAATGCACTTTTTTTGCCATGTGGTGATTCACATTTTCAAGAATCTTTCAAGCAAGCAAATGTGGACAATGAAGTTCTCCCCGTAATTTTTTTCATACCAAATTTGCAATATAAGAGCCACAACCATCTGCCATTTCATCAGCTGACATCTAGATGCACTTTTCTTCAGAATCTTGACACCATTTGAAATTAACATCATCGTACATGCAACTTATTATTTTTCAAATATACATAAATTTTGTATTCAACTTTAGCATATCAAAAATGTGTGTACTAAAGGAATAAATTAAAATAAAATTAAAAAATAATCATTAAATTTTTTTTCAAACTTAATAGTACAAGGAGTAATAATGAATTATTTGCAAGCATCTCTTAAAACTTGCTTTTTTTTATTAAAAGGAATACTTTTATGAATATAAAAGTATTCATTTGAATATTTGTATTTATTCATAAAATAATTTTATGAAGAAATACAAATGAATACTTTCAAATGAATATGGAGACAATTTTATGTATAATTTTTTCTTATTTTTTTTTTTTTTAGTTGAACCAGTAATATATGAGGACTTAAATAATTCATTGTGATGAATTTTTCTTCAAAACTGTTTTGTTCAAATGAGATCCACAATATGCTAATATTAATGAATCAACTATGACCTAGAAATTTTCATTATAGTGAAATTTTCATTAAACAATGTTTGTTGTAATGGGATTTTACTATGCTGTATAATGCCTGTGATTGAGAGGATGGGGATTCATAGAACCCATGGAAAAGAGTAAATTTTTCTGCATCATTCATTAACTTATTACCCATCAGAAATGTCATACCACAAGAGTATTTTTTTGCTCCCTTGTACATTTGGTCTGACCTAAGTTTATTATTAATTTTTTTTTTTATTGATCTTTACTGATGGGAATTTTTACTGTGAGCATTTTTGAATGTAGAAAAAATTTCCATGAGAATAATAGTGCATAGGTAAAAATATCCACATGGATGAAAAAATTATATAGTTTACATGTATAAACTGTATGCGCTGTTAAACAATAGCCAAACTTCAAGAGGTTAATTAGGTGAGTTTAAGTCAAAAACATTACGTATAAATAAGTATCCTGAAATGTACAGAGCTATAAACATTTAATATAACTAACACAATTATTACTACAACGTAAATAAATGAAAGTAGAACTGTTCTAACAGTTCAGAACTAGGATACAAGACAAGATACTTTGAATACGATACAAGACTAAAGTTTAGTCCATTTGATTCTCCTTACAAGTATTGAATCACTGAATCACCAATACTGAATCAATAATGGTTAACAGAGAGATCACTGGTTTTAATAGTTTATCAGAATTATGTGAATTAGTTTTGTAGGCTGCCCTATCTTAGGTAAGCCAATAGACTGAAAACAGGTGAAATGGCTAACCATGGAATTTAACCATAGGTTTATTAAAGACCAAAGTCCAAATAACCAATTTCTGTATGGGCTCCAGAGTATGCATTCACTCAAGGTACTTACTAGCAAAAATGCTTAGAGTTTGCATCTAACCAGAATCATCAGACAATTGATGACCTTTTCCAATAAATCACATTTCCTACTGTGCCATACGGACAGTAGATGAAGCATATGGCACCAAGCTGCACAGAAGAATCACTCCAATTCATGGTCCACTTCCCAGATACTGACAGATACAGAAAGAGCATTAGTAAAGGTACATGGTGCAAGAAAGCAAGCTTATACAGCATCAGCCAAAAAAAAAAAAAAAAAACCCCTTCCCATTTCACTGATCCATTCATTCCAAATGTTTGTCTACTTCTCCCTTGAATTTATTTAAGCTATCAACTTCTACAACCACAGATGGAAGTTTGTTCCAGCAATCAACTACACGCTGGCTAAAGGCAAACTTCTGCACAGCTAATCTACAACTGTCTTTCCTCGATTTGAACTCTGCCCCCTCAGGTTTGTAATCTGAGCAAGAGGAAGAATCCCATCAGCATTAAGCCTGCTCAATCGATTCAAGGCCTTATACACCTCAATCAGATTGCCTCGCAAGTGCCTATTCTCCAGAAGCTGCAATTTGCAAAACTTAAGCCTTTCTTCATAAGAGCCATTTGTTCCCTTTACCAGTCTTGTTGGCCTTCTCTGTACTCGTTCAAGCAACTCTACATCCTTCCTAAAATGAGGCTTCCAGACCTGTATGGAGTACCCAAGGTGTGGCCTGATTATTGCCTTATACAAGGGGATAATCACCTCCTTATCCCTGCTCGCAAAATTGCTGTATATCATTAACAAGACCCCCCGTGACCTACTCTGGCAGCCTGTATGCACTGCTAAGAAAACATCATATCTGACTGCACAATTACCCCAAGGTCTCTTTCATTCTCCACTACCCTGAGTGTAACACCACATACTTGATATATTTCTTTCGGGTTTTTGCTACCAATATGCAGAACTTTGCTTTTGTCAATGTTAAACTTCAGTTGCCACTTCTCATACCATCTACCCAACTTTTCCAGATCCTGTTGCAGCAGCATACTGTCATTATTGTAATTAACAATGCTGCCAACCTTTGTATCATCTGCAAACTTTGACATTAAGCTTGATATACTTTCGTCAATATCATTGATAAATATAGAAAACAACAATGGACCCAGACTAATGTCCAATAACATTAGTCCACGTAGAGCAGTACCCATTGACCACCATTCTCTGTCTTCTCCCACTCAACCATCCTTTTATCTGTTGTAGCAACTTGCCCTTAATGCCATACTGCTCCAATTTTTACAGTAGTCTTCCATGTGCAACAGCATCTAAAGCTTGCCTGAAATCCAAGTACTGTATATGATTTCAAAATTATTTTTTGCATCCAGTTCCTTTGTGACTCCATCATAGTATCCAATCAAATTTTTCAGACAAGACCTTTCCCTTAACAAAACCATGCTGTGTCTGAATTATTGCTGCAGTCTTGTGTTAATGCAATGCTTCTTTAACCAGTGACTCCATTATTTTTCCTGGAACAAAAGTCACACTAACAGGTCTGTAATTACTTGTGTCATCCTTTGATCCCCCTTTGTGAATTGGAGATACATTTGCACATCTCCAGTCTGTGGGCACTTCCCCCAAGTCCAAGGCTGCTCTCATAATTGTGGCTAAGCATTTGCTTACTTTGCTGCCTCCTTTAATATAACTGGATAGATCCCATCTACCCCAGGTGCCTTTCTTATGTTTAACTTCAACAATTTCTCCTCCACTTTACTCTCAGTTATTACAAAATCATTTAACTCCCTGTTAGAGTTTGATAAACATCTGGCCCTCTCCTCCTTGAATAACTCCTCATGTGTGTAGATGCAAAATACTCATTTACTTTGGCAGCTATCTGAGAATGATCATCTACAGTCAAACCATTGATATCAAGTGGACCAATCTGATTCATCCCCTTCCTTTGAGTTTACATAAGTAAAGAAATCTTTGCTTTTTTCTTTGCATCCTTTGCAGATATTTTTCATAATCTGCCTTCGCTTGCCTAACCTCCTTTGTGACTTGATTACAGATTAGCTTGTATCTACCATAGGCTTCTGTGTCGCCTGACAATTTATGTGCATCCCATGCATTTTTCTTCTCTGCCATGTCCCATTTGGGCCTGAACCTAGAGCAGTATTTCTTAGTTGGAACAAAAAGCCTCGTAGCTTCCAAGATTACTTCCTTGAATGCTTCCCATTTAGAATTTACTGTTGGTAACATCATCAGTTGGTCCCACTGCATAGAATCTAAAAAATCTCTGTGACTACTGTAGTCACCTTTACTAAAGCAAAAACCCTTCCCTTTACCCCTGATGATGGTAGTTACATCGTTAAGTAAATCCCACATCAGTACATTGTGATCACTGCTAACCTAGTGGTTCCTTTATCTGCAAATTCTTAATGCATGAATAATCACTACTCATAATCAGATAAAGAATGTTACTCCCTCTTGTTGCCTTTCTAACGTGCTGCTAGTGTGCAAGAGACCACCCACAAGTTCCAGTCTATATCTGGAAAGTTAAAATCCCCCATTATAAGACACTCTGAATTACTGGTCCACTCTATTTCTCTGTATAACTGTTCATTGTGCTCATCAGAGTCATTAGGCCTATAAAAAACTCCTACCCTAATTTTTGCTTTCCCAGTGCTTATGTCACACCAAACTGACTCAGCGTTGCAATGTCCATCCATGTTAACTGGATGCACTTCCTTAGATTTTATGTGTTTCTTAACTAACAGCCTAACCCCTCCTCCCTTCCTATCTGTACACATTGTACTCCCCAAATTCCAATTCTGCATACCTTATATCTGATATCCCAACAATATCTGCCTTCGATGTCTTAACCAGCACTTCAAATTCATCAAATTTGTTTACTATACTTCTAGCATTGGGGTAAATGCAAGTACACATGCACCTGTTCTGTTAGTTACTCTAACACAGTCCATGTATTTACTTGCTTCGTGACCCCAGCAACTGGCTTTCTGGGCTGCTGCTCATTCCAATAGAAGCTGAGCAAGAATCATATCCACCTCTGCTTGCGGCTACTGTTAACATATTAATCTGTGAATCCCCCTCCCCCAAGCTAGCAGTTTTCAGACCCACCTAACATTGCCTCGATAGCATCAGCAAATATTGTTGCACCCTTTCTATTTAAGTTTATTCCATCCCTGTAGAAGTAATCCCTCCTGTTAACAAGCACAAACCATGCTGAGAAAAATTCTGCTCCATGAGCCCCGCACAATCTCTCCACGGCCGAATTTATTGACAAGGTTCTCACCTCCTGTCGAGTCTAACAGCAGGATTGCAGACACTTTCAAATTTAACCCTAACTCGCGACTTTTTTTCAGCGTTGCCCTGTACTTTCTTAGTAAATCTGCAGATCTCCTAATGTCATTAGTGCCAACGTGTAAAATAATATTACCTTTTGTGCCCTTAAAAGATGATATCTGCTCTACAACAACATCAACCTTTGCCCCTCGCAGACATGCCCTGGTCCTATTCCACCTATTTGCACAATATATTTCCCATTTCCCTGTCAATTGAGTTACTAACAATAACTAGCTCCTGTGGGACCAGTGCATTCTGCCTTGAAAGTTGCCACTGTGTTGGTGCATAAGCGTGTGTCCTGGCATTGAGTTGGGCAGCCACAGTTTAATTCCTTCGAAGGCATCCACCCGATTCTTCAAGTTCTCATAGACGCCCATCAGAATGCTGAGTTGGTGCCTAATTTCTTCACATTCTCTGCACCTAGCACACACAAAGACATCCTTCATGGGTAGATCATGGAGGATGTAACAGCCGCTTTCCCAATCCAAAACATCCCACAGGTGTGGGATGTTTTGGATTGGGTCCGTTTGGATCCGCAAACAAGTCACATTTTGCACATTTATTTAGACTGTGATGCATGGGAGAATCGTCCCCTACGGTTCTTCTGCGAACCACGGCACTTTCACTACTTTGCACAAGTTGCTTTGCCACTCTAGTCTGGGGCATGATTTCTGTTTACATACAAATTAGTTGATTAATTGTCAGTACTATACTAAGCTAACAGATTCCTACTACAGTGCTACACATTATACTATCTAGTTTTACGTTTTGCCCTACGCTATCAAGTTCAATATATACGTAATGCTATTCCCTTTCGATACTACACAATGGCAGAAAGATTTGAACGGTACAAGTTTTACCGATACTAAGCAATAACCCACAAAATCCCTAAGTTCAAAATAAACTAAGTATTGTAAATAGGAATATAAAGCTACTTCTAGAAAATAAATTAATATGCCAATTTAGTCAATAAAATGGTAAAAATTTAAGAAAAATGTCTATTTCCTGGAGCCTTAAAAACTTCGCTGGCACCAAGCTAATCTCGTTCCCACAATCAAGAGGCAAGTGGTGGCAGTGTTTCAATATGGTAGATGTTTTCCTTGGAATTTCTTACCTCTAGCCCGCAGCCTAAATGCTAAAATCTGCCTATCCGTTGTGACTGCTCAGGTATACCCCTTCGTGGTGCCTGTTTTCTTGAATGGCACAGGTGTGTTCTATCAGGATAAAGTGCCTTGCCAAGTTGTATGTATTCTTTGAGAGTGGTTCACAGAACATGATGAAGACTTCCAGGTGCTGCTACTTTGGCGGCAAAATTTGTCAGATATGAATCCAGATCTGTCAATCCACGTAATCTTTGGGATTACGTGGATTGACAGATCTGGATTTTCCACCACAGACTGCCGCAGATCTACAGTATGCAGTCCTGGAATTTTCAGAGTCCAACCCTTGCCATAGGATGGTGGACTTGGTGGCAAGAGGAGGCCATGTCCAATTAATATTAGGTAGATTGTTATAATGTTCTAACTGAAGAGCATATATATATATATATACGTTAATATAATCATAATTATTATAACGGGTTTCCAGGCATGATCCATAAGAGTGTGTGTGCGCGCGCGCGCATATGTACACTGAATGATGACCACCTATCTAATACTATGTTGGTACGCTATCCATACAGATAACAGCTGCTTTCTCAATCCAAAACATCTCACAGGTGTGTTCAATTGGATTGAGGTTGGGCGAATTTGATGGCAAATAAGGATGGATGATATATTCACTATATTCCTCTAACCACTTGTGCACAGTGCAGGCCAGTGGAACAGGGTCTTAGAAGATTCTGTTCCTGACCGGAAAAAAGTGCAACATGATCCCTAAGAGCTGCCAGTAGACCTTATTAACAATTTCCTTAATAATTCTGAAACAATTTCTGTTGTATTGAGATGTCTTTGATTTTCAATTGTATGCAGTAAACTGTAACTGTTATGCTAATGTATTATAATAATGATGTAAGTGCATATGGATGCAGTCCAGAAAGCATGATATTGTATTTACTAATAATAATAAATGAAAAGCCCTAACCAGTGAAATGTCTTTTTTTTATGAAAACCCCAAACACGAGCGGTATTAGAACCTATACCACTGAGTAGTGTACTTGGGTTGGAGATATTTGTTGAAATTAGACATGAACTTCTGTAGACTGTAATTTTCAGGAAATATATATGAACGAAGATTGTTCCAGTTGAATAAATAAACGAGGAAGATAAAAAGTTGGTTCTGTGAGTTTGAAGTTGGACAGTAAATGGATGTTGACTGTTAGTGGCACGTGTTCGGAGTGTTTTGAAAGAGAGCAGAAATTATAGAAGTCAATTCAGAAGAAATGTGCCCATGGAAGACTTTGTGGAAAATGCATGCAGCAGGAACATATGCCTATGAGACAGCGAGTGCAGAGGCTCTGTTGGAGAGGAGTCATTAATTAACATAACTGCCCTCTTCTGAATGGAATCTAGAAGCATGAGAGAGGTTTTGTGGGCACTGCCCCATATGTGCGAACAATATTCCATGGTAGGGCAGATTTGCAACTTGTACAGAGTGAACAGCTGTTTGGAAGAAAAGTAACGCCAAGAGCGAAAAAGAAAACCAAGTTTTTTAGATACAGAGGAAGCAATATTTGTAGGGTGCTTCTTGTGCCAAGAGAGATTGCAAGTCAGGATAATCCCAAAAGAGATATATCATTTTTGCCTAGAAATCGGAGTGTCACCAAAGATAAGCATAGGAGCAGAAGGATCCTTGTTGCTAGATATAAGACAAGACTGAGTTTTATGATTGAAATCAACTAAGTTGTCTTTGCCCCAATGGAGAATTACCTGCAAATCGGCATTTAAGAAATTGGTAGCGGATATTCGAGAAGTTGAAGCTGTTTCAGCAAGACAATGTTTCTCAAAGTGGAATGCAATGTGCTATCATCGGCAAAACTATGGATAGGATTTCCAGTCAATGGAAGAAGGTCATTAAAATACAAGAGAAAAGGAGTGGGGGAAAGAACTGAACCTTGGGGGACACCAGCATTAGTGGAGAAGTTTGAAGATAGAGAGCCATCTACCATCACCCTCGGTGAGCGATCCAAAAGAAAACTGGATAACCAATTACAAGAAACTGTTGGCAAACCATAAGATGGAAGCTTGTTTAGAATATCTTAATGCCAAACACGATCGCCTTTGTGATGTCAAGAGCAACTGCTTGTATTTCACCGAACCTTTCCATTGAATTAGACCATAAATGTGTAACATAAGCCAGAATATCACCAGTGGATCGACACTCACAGAATCCATACTGGTGATTGTTGATCAGATGGAACGTTTCTAAGTAATTTAAGAGTTGGTGGTTAATTGATTTCTCCATTACTTTAGAAAGAGTAGAAGTAGTTGCAATGGGACAATAGTTTGATGGAAGGGATTTGTCACCCTTTTTACGAACTGGTTGGATATCAGCAAATTTCCAAGCAGAAGGAAAAACACCTTTGGAATAGGAAAGAGAAAAAAGGCAGCAAAAGTTCAGGAGCACAGGTTTTGAGAACAGGTGAAGAAATACCATCAGGTCCTGAAGTTTTCTTAGCATCAAGATTCGTCAAAATCTTGACATCTTTATGACGGAAGACTACAGGAGGGATTGAATGGAGTGTGTTGTGGCGTGTTTTAGCAAGATCATTAATACATGAGTTGGAAGAAAAATTGGATACTAGCAGCTCAACTTCATCCTTGGCTGAAGTGATAACAGAACCATCTGGTTTTGACAGAGCTGTGCAAAAGTTGCGGCCAATAGCATTGGCAAGAGACCAGAATGCTCGGCTACCATTAGGGCAAGAAGCAAGTTTTCTACCCTTAGCCTGTTCAAAATCTAGTTTGGACTGATTAATGACCGCTTTACAATTGTTGCGTGCTTTGGTGTAGGCAGAAAATGAAACTGAAGAATTTGAAACAAGCCAATTACGATATTCAACGTTCTTCTTTTGAACAGCCTTAGCACATTTATTGGAAAACCAAGGTTTAGATAAAGGACGAGATTTTAAAGTGGAGTGTGGAATAAAGTATTCTATTCCTACAAGAATAATTTCACTGACACGATCTGAGCAAACGTTGACATCAGAAGTTTTGAAACAAAAATCCGAGACCAAGGAAAAGAAGAAAAGAAATCTTGCAGGTCATCCCATTATTGTAATGGGATGATCCATCTGCATTATTGTAATCCAAACAATACGAGGTTGGGAACAGCCATTAGATAAAGGCTCGATTGGAGAAGAGACAATCACCAAGTTGTGATCTGAGGTGCCTAAAGGACCACTCACTTCGACCGCGTACTTAGAAGAGTTGTTTGTGAGAAAAAATCAAGCGTGTTGGCTGTCCAGGTTAGGATTGTCCAGTATTCTTTTGAGGTAAATGAACAGTCTGTGCAAGGTCATTAATAATTGCAAAAGCCTAACATCTCGACCAGCTGGGTTGGTGTGACTAGAAAACAGAAGCCAGCTGGAGATGTGAACATTAAAATCACCAAGGAATATTATCTCACTGTTAGGAAAGTTGGACTGTAGAAAGTCAAGTTGCAAAGAGAGGAAGTCAAAGAGCTCCAAATGATTAGTCGAGCTAATGGTAAGAATATACCCAGATCCTTGACATAACGTGACCTCGACAATACCCCACTCCCGACATACACACTATTCGAACTTCTTCCAGTCACTACCTGGCAGAGT
Organism: Mastigoproctus giganteus; assembly: GCF_048544385.1. Taxonomy (NCBI): domain Eukaryota; kingdom Metazoa; phylum Arthropoda; class Arachnida; order Uropygi; family Thelyphonidae; genus Mastigoproctus; species Mastigoproctus giganteus. Next base: position 222,551,605 of record NC_143583.1, read on the forward strand.
AGAAGTAGCAAGATTATACACTAGCTGATCCGGAAGCCTCCAAAAGAGTTACCAATAGGTTCAGCCTTGTGTACTAACTAACTAGCGGCCGGCCTGCGAATACAATTTACAGCTGTACCCTCGAAATATAAGGAAGATTGAATCTCGCCATGATGTTAATCATAACCTCAAAAGTCATCAGTTATACTACATTATGGAAGAGGTGTGGAAGGGTTTATTAGAACTTATCTCTGGAGACTAAACATGGGTTTCCCTGCTTCAAGCCTCCAATAAGCAAAGTGGTGGTATTGCACCTGATGAGAGTCATCTACCACCTAGTATTGCCGGTAACACAGTGGCTGCATTCCTCCATGTTGGTGTGAGCACCACACCTCGACACCTGCTTACGTTGGCTCACGTCTAGGTGTTCACCCACAGTGTGCTTGTGCATGGAGGTTATACCCAGGATTACTAACAGTCCTGCCATCGTGAAGGTGCAAGCAGAGGATTTGGCTGTCACTGACCTTCCGGACTTCGCCGAAGTGTATGGATCAACGATTTCGTCGTTGGTCCACGCACAACATGGTTTCTTCCCAGAAAAACATGCCTCGTGTTAAGCAACCACTGCTACCTGCCTATGTAGTAGGCGCCATGGATGATGGTGCCTACTCTGTCTAGGCATATAGTAGGTGCATGGACTCGTGTTGTTCGCACCACACATAAAGGCTTCCTTTGGCATGTTGCACCAGGTATTTTAACTCATCTGACCAGCGCAATCAATTCCAGACCTCTTGTGTCCAACTAGCATGTTATTTATACTCGATAACTAGCATATTAGTAATCGATGATCAGTGGTGGAGAGAGAGTGTCTCTTGGATTGTGTTCCACAGGTTTTCTTCTTCTTTTAGCGTGCCTGCCAATTAACGTTCTGTGAATCACTCAGCTTCCGACAAGACTGCACGCTAATATGTGTTTCCAGAAGACCTGGGTTTAATATGATCATCTAACAGTTAATTCAGGACAAAAAATCTTAACTTCTCAGTTTAAATCTTAAATTTACTCTGAGAAGTAAAGAGCAAATTGCAACATCAAGATGCGTTGTGATTTTTCACCCAGAGATAAGAGTGGGTTTCACCCACTCTTAGATAAATGGGCCCCGGAGTGACCGCAATTAATGGTTCTTTAAATAAGCTTATTCAGTGAATTGTGTGCAACTAGGAAGAATGGCCAAGAGACAAAAAGGGTAAACAAACAAAATAGGGTTTATTAAAAATACAAAATTATACAGCAGATTATTAAACAAAATATATCATGATTTGTATGACACTTCTACGAGGCAGATTAGATACAACTAGATAGCAGGTTAAAACATTACTGCTGTTGGTATATTTGGATAATAGTGTTCTTCATGTCGGCTTTTTGCTTGTCACTCTTACAGGTATCCAAATGATTGTTGTTTGTCATAACATACGACTGTTCTAATGCTAGAACAGGAAAATACACTAACTTAATAGTGTAATTAGCATTTTGACAACTAGGTTGATAAGTCACATTATCTGTTAAAACTGAGTACTAAGAAAATGTTAAAACAATTGTCTGATGGTCTATGAAAGATGAGGAAAGATGGCTTGTAAATGCATTCAAACAAGTGTAAACGGGAGGTACGAAAGTGTTCTGTGTTGAATACATAGTTTTGCATTGGGTTCTGTTGGGTGTCCTGGCATTAGGCCGCAGGGCCCCTGATGGAACCTCACGTTGCCCGCACACACCGCTAGGAGGTAGCCAGGCTGCCCATTATTCTCTGGCTAGTCTCTGTAGGGTCGCCTAAGCTTCCTGACAGACCAATGTAAAAAAAATTTAGAATAGTTTGTAATTATGCAACAAAGGTTGACTTACCCGAATAACTCCGCACCGCCTCGGGAGGGGGGGGGGGATTCTGGACCAAACGTTGTGGCTCCTTCGCTCATCTGTTCCTAGTGATTATTTCGCTTTTCCTCCTCCTTCGCTCACACACTCACAAAAATCGGCCAAAACTCCCAATGCTCATTCCTTTCTGTCAAGTCTCACCCAAAGTATCTCTTCTTACTCTCCCCTTTTCAAATATATACCTCTGCGTTCCCCTGTGTTTCCCATGACCTCTCCTGGTTTCACGGGTCAATAATGTGGGGGAAAGAATTACACCGGGGACCTGTCGCCTATTGCGACTAGACACTACAAGAAAAATTATATGTTATCTTAATGTGTTTATAGAGTTCTGATTACGCAAGGCGTGATGTGTTGTGGTCTGCTAATTCTTCTACTTATGGCAATAGTCACCTTCTGCCCTCACCGTTCTTGGAGATATTCGTGTCCCACGCTTGCCCGTTACACAGGAGAGCGACTTGACGTCATTGATTGACTAAACGCCTAATAGGGGATGTAATTACATAGTGTGCATAGTATTCGGGTCAGGCGCCCCCTTTGGTTTCCCACATCTGCGCCATATGTACACTGTGAAGAAATACAGAACTGTAAATGCCAGAAAAGTGTTCTGTGTTGAATACATAGTTTTGCATTGGGTTCTGTTGGGTGTCCTGGCATTAGGCCGCAGGGCCCCCTGATGGAACCTCACGTTGCCCGCACACACCGCTAAGGAGGTAGCCAGGCTGCCCATTATTCTCTGGCTAGTCTCTGTAGGGTCGCCTAAGCTTCCTGACAGACCAATGTAAAAAAAAAAAAAAAAAAGTTAGAGCAGGTGGGCTTTAGAGTCAAGAAAGGGGGAGACAGGTAGAAATATGGGGGATGAAGAAGGCATCCTCCAGGTACAATGGAATACATCCATCAGGCGAAAGTAAGGGACAAAAGTTGCCGTGCAAGAGAGCACAAGTGTGATCGCCATTTGGCAAAATCTTCTTGCTCTTCTCATTCAGGTCCGGTCGTGATGTCAATTTCAGTGGTGATGTCATCCGGTGATCTGTGTCTAAATCAGTAGGAATATAGATAGGAATGTAGCTGTGGTTGTCCTATACTGGATCTTCTTAGATTTGGTGGTGGTGGTGTAGTCTCATTTGCTGGTAGGTCTCTGCATCGATTCCCAAAATACAGGTGGATGGTTTTGACGATGATCTGAATATTGACTATATCCATGGTAGGGTCTTCCGCCGTGCGAATAAATCTTGTGCGTAGCGCGTAAAGGCGACATAATCTTCTCTTTCGAGGATGTGCTGTTCTTGGTTTTTAGGAAGATAATGTATCCTAGTCAGGAGGAGGCATCTCAAATCTTCACATATTTCGCACTTGTACATCAGGTGGTCCCAACTTTCGAGGGAACCACAGAGGCATTGTGGGTTTTCAGTGATCCCAAGTGCAGTGAGCTTTCCTCTGATAGATCCATGGCCAGTTAACAAAAAAGTGATGTATAGGCCAGGGGAGAACCATGTGGGAGATTTTGGGTATACTGTTGCTATTGTAGGAAGGAATTTTCTGGTGACTTCTCCTTTTGTAGACTGTGTCCACCTAGACTGCCAGACTTGCTGCAAGTATGCAGTGAGGCGCTTCTTCTCGGCCTTGATGTTATTTGAGGGGTCAGTGGTAAAATCCAGACAGGAGATGGCTTTACCTTTGGAAAGCATATAAAGTAAACCACATTTGATGATTTCTAGATCTAGAGGTAGCACAGCGGCCAACATTTGCTAGGCATGTGTGCTGACTGTGCAGCAGGCCCGGGTGGTGAGCAGGATGACACGCTGAATCGAGTCAAGCTTCCTCTTGTTAACTGCTGTGGTGGCCTTTGGAAACCAGATACCAGATGCATAAGTGATTATGGGGGTGAACATAGCCTTATAGAAGAGGGTGAGCACGCGTCGCTTCAATCCCCAGTCCCGACGTGCGATTCTTGCCACTAGCGCAGTATATTTTCGAATCTTGGTATGTAGATATTTCAGGTGTGGTGTGAAAGATAGGTTCCTATCCAAGATCACTCCAAGGTATCTCATCTCAGTTGTTAACCGGATAGTTCTCCCTTGGATTGCCGACCGGGCTAGCCGAGTGGGTAAAGTACCTGCCCGGCAACCCAAAGGTCGCGGGTTCGATTCCCGCCTCGGGCTTGGATCAAAGTACTGCAAAAACCTTGGGAGGTGCAATATGGCCACAGCAGCCGATGCGCCAACAACTACCAAATCAAAAAAAAAAAAAAAAAAAATCAATCTCCCTTGGATTTTGATTTGCGGTGGCCTCACTACGTTCAGAGAGCCTTTAAGCAGGATGGAGTTTGTCTTTACTGGTGAGATTTCCAGGTGGTTGTGCCAAGCCCAGTCCTGTAAAGTTCCGAGTGCTCTATTTACTGCGGCTTCCAGTTGGGATCTAGTATCAGCGGCAAGGGTAAGGACTAAATCGTCCGCATATGCTTGAGATTGTACATTCTGTAGGTCTATGTTCAGGAACTCATCAAGTACGATGTTCCATAGTAGGGGACCCAAGACAGAGCCCTGGGGACATCCTCTGTAGATCTGGCGTGTAACTTTGCTATATGGTGTCCTGATGGTTATGCTCCGCTGTGATAGATAATTTTTTATGCATTGGTACAGGTTGCTAGGGAGATTTGCTGTACGGAGTCTGCCGAGGATGCTTGGCCACCAGAGTGCGTCAAACGCCCCGGCAAAGTCCACTGAGATGGCTAAGAAATATTTTCTGTCTGTACTCTTTGCGCCTTCAATCATGTTCTCCAGTGCATCAACAATGGAACAACCCTTTCTGAATCCATATTGATTTGGGGACAGTAAGTTGGCATTGTTGTAATATGTTTCTATTCTTTGTCTTAGAAGATGCTCAAACAACTTGCTTATTACTGACAAGAGAGCGATGGGCCTATAGGAATCTGGTTGGTCATGGGGTTTGCTGGAATTTTTCAAAATTAGCCTGATGTTTGCCATTTTCCAGTCTGTTGGGAACCATCCACGCTGGAGACAATGGTTAAATAGATTAAGGAGAAGCTCTGGATTGTACTCCGCCACCTTTTTTCCAATTTCCGGTTCTAGCAAGTCTAGTCCCGGTGATTTTCTGTCTCTCAGTTTTGATGCTGCGATACTGAGTTCTTCGGCTGTGAATGGAGGCTCCTGCTGTTGCGTGGTGTAACTTTTGTTATCTTCACACAGTTGTATTTGCTGCGGAGTGGATGGAGCAGCTGGCTGTTTGAATATTACATCAAGTATGTTATTTATCAATGCGTGCCAACTCGTGGTTATAGTTCCAAGAGGGGTCTTTGTGGATGGAATCACTTCACCTCTGGGGAGCTTGTTGGTAGTTACCTTGAAGACTACCCCCCAAGGATCCGAGTTGCCAAAAGTAAAAACAAGGTCTTCCCACGATTTTCGTTTGCGCTTCCTAATTAATGCGGTGTAGCTATTCCGGACTTCCCTGCACTGTTGCCTGAGGGCTTCTACCTCAGCCTCTGGCCATGATCTCCGAGCACGCTGGAAAGTTTTTCGTCTGTGATTTACTTCACGTCTTAGGGCTTCTAGCTCAGGCCCCCACCAAGGCACTGCACCCGGTTTGGGGTTCTTTCTTTTGATGGAGATGTTGCAGGCCAATGTGATCATGTCTGTGACAGCACGTTGGTGTTGGTCTGGATTTAGTGCTTGGAAATCACTTATTTGAAGCCTGTGAGAGGAGTCGGCCAGCACCTGCTTGAACAGGTTCCAATCTGCCTTGGCGAGGGCATATCTATGCATTATCTGCCTGATTACTGGTGAGCAAGCAATGGACTGTTTCAGCTGGAACGTGATGGTCGGATGTTGTCCATGAGTCATGTACCGTCCAGTTCGAGAGATATCGTGCCAGTGATCTGGTTGCAAGGGTCACATCGATTGTGGCCTCCCAAAGAGTACTGGAAAAGGTTGCTGGGTTGTTTGGTTGATTTATTACGGTGAGAGTGGAATTTGCAAGGAATTCCTCCAGTCGCTGGCCATTCCAACGTCAGTCTACAGTCTCACTGTGCCACAGCTGGGAGCGGCAATTAACATCAGCGCCGATTACGATTTTTGCGTTGGGAAGTTCTGCAAGGACTGTCTGCATATATCTGATTGCTGGTAGGATGTCTTCCCCTGGCCTACAATACAGCGAGACGACAGATAATTCTCCTAGAGGTGTAATAAGGTGCACACATGCAGCCCAGGCTGAGCAAAAGTGTACAATTTTTGTAACCGTAATATTAGGATTATGGACCGCTACAGCGGCCCATGGGGTATCTCCATCCACTTGGGCAATCTTGTAAGTTAGGGAGTACCCCCTGACTTCCTTATTATGCGTGTAGGGCTCATTAGCATTAGTAGAGGCATTTGATGCAAGAAAGCAAGCTTATGCAGCATCATCCAAAAAAAAAAAAAAAAGTAACATAAATTAATATGTAATAAATAAAAGTAATAAATAAATAATAACTTCACCCCTCTGTTCGTTCGAAATACCTGTCCAGCTGAGCCTTAAACTTATTTAGGCTATCAACTTCCACGACAAGGGATGGAAGTCTGTTCCACCTACCAACCACCCACTGGCTAAAGGCAAATTTCCGCACATCTATCCTACATCTGTCTTTCCTCAATTTGAATTTATGCCCTCTCAGGTGATTCTTCTGAGCAAGAGGAAGAATCCCATCAGCATTGAGCATGCTCAAACCATTCAAGGCTTTGTACACCTCTATCAGATCACCTCGCTGGTGCCTAGTTTCCAGACACTGTAATTCGCAAAACTTAAGCCTTTCTTCGTAAGAGCACCCCTTTGTCCCATTCACCAATCTAGTTGCCCTTCTCTGTACTCGTTCCAGCAGCTCTATATCCTTCTTGAAATGAGGCCTCCAGGCCTGTATACAGTACTCTAGGTGTGGCCTGACCATTGCCTTATACAAGGGAATAATCACCTCCTTATCCCTGCTAGAAAAATTCCTTTATATCATTGACAATACACCATGAGCTACTCTTGCAGCCCGTCTGCACTGCTCAGAGAACTTCATATCTGCCTGCACAACCACCCCCAGGTCCCTTTCGTTCTCTACCACTGTCAGTGTAGTACCACACAGTTGATACGTTGCTCTGGGGTTGCTGTTTCCCATATGTAGTACTTTACATTTGTCAATGTTAAACTTCATTTGCCACCTCGAAGCCCATCTGCTCAACCTTTCCAAATCCTGTTGCAGCAGCATAGTGTCAGTAGTGTCCTTGACAACCCTGCCAACCTTCGTATCGTCTGCAAACTTGGACATTAAGCCTGATATACCATCATCAATATCATTTATAAATACAGAAAACAATAAAGGACCCAACACTGAACCCTGAGGGACTCCACTAATAACATTAGGCCACGATGAGCAGTGTCCATTGATTACCACTCTCTGTCTTCTCCCCCTCAACCACCCCTTTATCCATAGCAGCAATTTGCCTCTTGTATTACGATAACGTCGATGTTCTCTTCGTCAGCTTTTTTCCTTATTTGGTCTACTACCGCTCGAGCATGCTGCGCGTTAATTTGTAAAAATTTAATCTCCTTGGTGTTATAGCATTTATGCGGCGTACCCATAATCGGTTCGGGCCTGGTGTATGCTCTTGTATTTTAGGTAGACAGGGCATTTATTATCCATGATTGAGTGGTCGTGTTGTATTTTCTGTGCCTTGCAATTCGCACAGACGGGCTCGGCGGATTTATTAGGGCATGTGTTGTATTGGTGCTCTTTTTCGGCACAGTGCCCGCAGGTTGGCTCAGTCTGTGTGCATGTGTGTGTGTGGTGTGGCCGAAGCGGCAGCACTTAAAACACTTGGGGACAGCCACATGCTCCTTAAAACGGTGGCTTCCCCATTGAATGTAAACTGTTTTGTTTACTTATTTTTTGCCATACTGATGGGGCAAGCTCGACCACCCAGTTGGTGGCATTTCCATTCCTAGATCTTGTTTTATATTTCGGGTTTATTAGTTGATCCGTTTCCGCGTCCGGAAAGTCCTCCTGTAGGTTTCTATAATATAACTCCTCTTTAAGTTCATCCGGGATTAGATCTTTGTTGACGTCAAAAATTATTATTGCCGGGCCTTTTTTCCTTGGAGTTTCAGCCACTAGTCCCAGCGACTGAATTTTTGGGTTACTGAGGATTTTGGCTAACCCTTCCTGTGTCTCCGTTTCTATAACTACTCCGGTGTTTCTGGTCTTGCGGATTGACTTAATCTTTGTGGTTTTCAGATCATCGTTTAACTTGGTGATTACAGTTGTTTTAATTCCCTCACTTGTCTTGGGGGCGTCATCTGTAGCAGGCTTTAGTATGACAAGATTTGGTTGCTGGAGTAAAACGGTTTCTTTCCTCGTTGTCATTTGTTTACTAGTGGTTGCCGATTTATCGGCAGGTTTCCTCAGCGTGTCTGCGTAGGTTGGGGCATGCTGTCGCATTTGGTTTGCCCTATCCATGAGAAAAGCTTCCAGTTTAGCGTTGGCCTTTTCTTGTTCCACGTGAGTGTTCATTAATATAGTCTCCATCTTTGTCCATATATTGACAATCTCACTACGGAGGCCTGTTGTGATCTTGTTATTTGATTTGGCAATCAGGCTCTCCAGCTGCATACGCAATGTACGAATCTGTTCTGGGATGTTTCCTTCAGGAAGAGAAGGATCTAAATTGGGGGTTGACTCTTGCTGTTGGTTTCCTTCTTTTGTGTTATCAATTAGTGTGCCCGTTGCCGCCTGCACGTCAGCATGGCTTTCTTTATCAAGCTGGCTGTGAAATACCTGTTCATCAAACCGGGTGGAATACACCTGGCTGTCACTGACGTATCGCCTTCTATTCCATTGCAGTGGGCAAGGTGGCGTTAAGTGTGAGTCGAGCAGCACTTTAGGGGAAGCGGCCAAGGCTGAGTGGGAAGGGCTCCCATGATCATTCGCCGGCTTTTTCCGGCAGCAGTATGCGACAAATTTCACGCGGGCTGAGGTTGATAGCTTTTTCAGGCTTAATTGGGAAAAGCCTGAACAACTCTGGCAGATTTGGAATTTGCATTTCGAACATTTAATATATACACTTTTGTTTAATTTATTGATTTCCTTTTTGCATAATTTGCAGATATCTGCATTTTTAGTACGAGGCTCTCCTTCCATAAATGAAAACTACGTATTCAGCGCTCACACACAATTTAACCCCGTTAGTCACTGCTGCAAACAAAGCATTCTCCAAATGCTTACGGGACCTCCTGCTGTAGAGAGATTGCCGCAGGCAGGCAGGGAGGTGACACGAAACGGAGCAAGAGGGAGGGAAACGTTACTGGTCAGCAAAGCACTGAGCTAGTGTCCGCTAACTGCCATTTATGCTGTATAAGAAATAACTACTGAACAAGATAGCGTCCATCTTGGAGAAGTGCATTGTCGCAAAGCCAAAAAGAGAAATTAGTAAAATACTTATCTTTTGCTGGAGCAACGCTGCTGAAACTTCATGCACAAGTAGACAGGCATTCACTGATTGTTACTTTATCACTTGAAAGTTCAGGCAATTAGTATAATTCATCTAAATTACTTAAGATTAGGAGCACAGGATACACAAGGTATATTACTAAGCGCCACCTGGCGGATCAGTCCCGGGTGTGATTACAGCGGCCGCATCCACTGGGGCGCTCGAAACGAAAGTAAAATGTACAAGCTCCGAAAGTGATGCTATTTCTTTTAGTTGTACAGGCCGCGGAAAAAGTATAGGGCACTATGAGGAATGAATGCTTCTTGAAAGCAAGGGAAAAGGCTAGAAATGAAAATATTTTTCATAATTGTCTGGTGTGGAACCCCATATGTCTGTGCAGTGGATTGTCATCTGAGATATTGTTCTTGTAGTCCCCATATTGTATTGCAATGTCAACTGTTGCACAGTGACCTGCCATTGAGCCCACTCGCCACAAACCTTATGTAATCCTTTGCAGTTCTGTCAGTGGAAGATGGATTGACCCATTCAATACCGTTCTTTGTACATTAGCATTAGTAGAGGCGTATCCCCAGGGGCTCACATCTGGTGAGTATGGGCTTGGCACACCCAGGGTCCTGAGCTGGATATCATCATTCTTATCTTTCTTGGTGATTCCCTTCTACTTCTCTCTCTCTCACTCTCTCACTCCGGGTAACTCAAGAATTTTTTTTTTTTTTGGCTGGTGCAGCATAAGCCTCAGCCTTCCTTGCACCAAATAGCTGCTAATAATAATAATAATAATAATAATAATAATATGATGCTAGGAAGCAAGCTTATATAGCAGGAGTGGCCAACTTAATTTGTGATGCGATCTACTTTTTCCTTCAAAATGTGCCGCGATCTACCATCTCAAAAATTTCATTGCACAAGGTTAAAAAAGTTAATCAAAACATATTGAAAAATGTTTATAAATTTTAAAATTCAATACAATTCAGAATTCTTATTTTAAATTCATACGTATTAAAATTTTTAATTTATGCGAAGTTTTTGTCTTGGTCTCATCTGCCAAGCTTTCAAAATCGGTGATATACTGTGATAAGGCCAACCGTGAAGAATCGTCTGTATGCAAGCCTGTAAGAGTAAAGCGATTCTTCGTCTTTGTTTGTTTGAAATGTGAAAAGACCTTTTCACATAGATATCTGGAATCAAAACAGGAATTTCCGAAACATATTTCCAAAAGTCTTTTTCCGATGATCTGACTTTTAGAAAGATATTGTTTCGCATTGTAATAATTTCATTTTCAACCCGGGGGCTCACATCCGGTGAGTATGGGCTTGGCACACCCAGGGTCCTGAGCGGATATCATCATTCTTCTCTTTCTTGGTGATTGCCTTCTACTTTTGACTCTCTCTCTCTCTCTCTATCAATCAATCAATCAGGGTAACTCGGGAATTTTTTTTTTTCTGGTGCAGCATAGGGCTATTATTAATAATAAAGTAATATTTTCTCCATGTGAAAAATCGCAACATTTTTTCTGTAATTTGTTTCGTATCTAAGTCGACGTTAAATGGATAAGAAATATAATGAATAATGTCTACAATTATTTTAAAATCACTGAATCTGGTTTCAAAATCGTCCACAACATTCCCAATTTTACAAACATATTTCTCACCATTAAATTCAAAAACAGGATATATTTTTAAATGATCTTGCATATTTGCAAAATATTTATATGCAGAAATACTACTAATCATGTCACCCACATTTTTATTCTTTCCTTGTAATTCCAAATTGAAATAACTTAATTTACCGGGAAAATCTGACAAAAAAGCCAGATCACACAACCACTCCGTATCTTGTAGCTGCTGATAATCATCTCTCCTTTGATCAACAATTTTTTTTAATTTCATTCAGCAAATTTCGAAATCTCTGTAGAAACTTACTCCGACTCAGCCACCTCGCATCTTTGTATAATATCATATCTGGTTCTTTTTCATTGCGTTGCATTTTGAAAAGTCTCCCTTGTGGAATTCACGATTTTGAAAGCAATGTCCATAACACTTTTAGTATTTAATCTTTTGCTGGCTAACCCTTGTTGGTGGATGATACAGCAGTAACTCAAAAAATCTGCGAATTCATCCTTTTGGCACAATGCGATGAATCCGTTAAGATGCCCCTTCATTGCTTTAGCTCCATCCATCCATCTGTTGTTGTAACCGACCGGGCTAGCCAGGTGGGTAACGTGCCTGCCTGGCAACCCAAAGGTCGCGGGGTAGAATCCCGCCTCGGGCTTGGATCAAAGTACTGCAAAAACCTTGGGAGGTGTATTATGGCCACAGAAGCCGATGCGCCAACAACTACCAAAAAAAAAAAAAAATCCATCTGTTGTTACTTTATGGGCAAAGCACTGGAAAAAGTGATCACTAAACGGCTATTAGTTATTCACACCAATAAAGCATTATCATCTCCTGATCAATTTGGTTTTACTCATGCCAAGGGGACTGAGGATGCAATTGTCAGACTCCTTATTTTGCAAAAGATAACTGATACAAAATACCTTCTTGGCTTCTTTGTGGACTTCAAAGGGGCCTTTGACACCCTTTGGTGACAGAGTGCTCTGGAGAGGTTCCGGGAGGCTGGGGTTTCTAAATCAGTCTTCAAATTACTTACTTGCTATTTTTACCAGTGGTCTATCATAGTTAAGAGTGGTACTAAACAGGTCTCTAGACATGTTACAAGGGGGTTGCCCACAGGGATCAATTCTTGGCCCTTTGTGTTGGAATGTTGTGTTTGATTCATGGCTCACCAAGAAATTTGAAGGAACAAAGATGATTGCCTATGCAGACGAGTTTACCATTCTTGTCCGCCGAAATTCAAGGAAGAACCTGGAAGACATAGCTAACTCCGTCTTACAAGAACTTTTAACTTGGTCAGCAATTCACAAACTGCAAGTTTCAACAACTGAAACATCGCAGATGCTTTTAAAAGGAAAATTAGATAGAGAACGACCGCCACTTGTAAAGTGTAGAGGACAGACAATTAAATATACTACAATTACAAAATATTTAGGTATTCAATTTGATGCCTTAAGTTGTCTACCCCGTGCAAGTCATTCTTATCCTGATTGAAACAGGTAACCAGGCATGAATGGGGCCTGAGAGGTCATTCACTCAGGTTATACTATAATTGTGTTTTTTTTTTTTTTTTACCTATCATTGCTTATGCGGCTGGAGCGTGGGGACATAGGGCCAACAAGTCCGTAATTATGAAACAGCTTCTGCAGGCCCAGCGTGCTGCCCTCCTGATGATGTCACGGGCATGTAGAACCACTTTTACTATGGCTTTGCAGGTGTTATTGGGAAAATTTCCCCTACACTATGAAATACAATATAGATATATGATGTATCACCTGAAGAAATCAATACCTGTCACTTTGGATGATGTGCAACTCGACCCAGATGCTTCTTTAACATCTGAGAAAAGAAGGCTTCATTCCATTTATGTAGATAAATGGCAAAGAGACTGGTCAGCTTCAGAACTTGGCGCCGTGACCAGAGAGTTTTTATCATCGGTGAAGGAGTTCAGGAAGAGAGAATATATGTGGTTTGCACCTGGCTTGCATGGTACATTTTTACTCTCCGGCCACGGGAGTATTAATAGCAAATTATTCAAATTAGGATTGTCTCCTACCCTGCTTTGTCTCTGTGGACAGGAAGAGAATGTTGACCACATTATTTTCAACTGTCAATATTATAAAGACTACAGGCGTGAATTGCAGCTTGTTTCAGATACCTTCACAATGGGAAATAAACCTGCGCTTATCCGATCTCAAGCGGCATTTATAGCACTGAACACCTTTGCCTCACATGCTTTTAAAAGAAGAGAGGAGCTTAGATTCGCTAATTTGGGATAATTTTACCAGGAGCTGATGATGATTGGACACTCGTAATCAAATATACCCTGCTGAACATTGAACGTGTTCCTGTATCTAGTGAGTGTAAATTCTTAGTGTTCTTCTGAAGACGTGGAACCTGTTTATATCGTGATTGGGGTAAAAAAAAAAAAATTATAAGTGCTTGGAGATTACAAGAGATTAGACCTAATTATATTTCAAAAAATCTTGCTGATCCTAGCTTCTAGGATCATGACTACGACCAAACTGGATGAGACCTTGATCCCATGACCAACGCCGGCATTCAACCGATCTGTAAACAAGTCGGTAGAGACCTTGTCCCTGGATGTACCTCCTGGTGGGGCCATTGTCGTGATGCTGTTCTGAACCTGCTGACCTAGCCACGCTGCACACACATGCCATGTTGGCGACCTGTGCCGGCTCCCTTGTCCGGCCCTTTCTACCCCACCCCGGCAGGGGGAGGAGACGGTCATACTGTTTCCTCCCCTCCACGCCACCCCCATTCTTCCTTCTGGCAGGGCATGGGCATGCCTACTGACATCAAATTGAGGCCTCCTACTCTATTGGTCTCATCCTTCCTCCTTTAACCCCCCAGTCTTCAGTCCCCCCTCTATCTTTAAACAAGCGAATTCCCCCCCACACACACATAAATTCAATGAATCGAAATTAACTTACACTCATATTTGGGTCTTTCCATATTCAAGCGACATCATGCTACGCAATCGAGATATATCACACATCAATTACACATATATCTATACATATATGTGTAATTTTTTTTCTTTTTTTTTTTTTTAAGGTCCTAGCCACTGAAATCTGAGGAAATTAGATGGCAGGACCTGCCAGAGTGAACTATAGAGTATCGGGTACCTGGTCTGCCTCCATGGGGCGTAAGTGGGGCAACGTTGGGCCTCAGCAGAGGTCCAGCGGCTAAATGGCCAGAGGAACAACGTTACAAAACACCACACTTCCATAATCCATACACTTTTAAATCTCTGGCCTTCCCAGTGAACTGGTACACCCACAATAAAAGTAACGCGGAGATGGGGGAAACCCCTGGTGCCGTTAGACACTGAAAACACTTACACATCCAACACACTACATAAAAATGGCCGGTTTTGGCGTAAGCTTCTACACAAGATGTACGACGGCAGCTGATGAGGGAAACTCTGGGATCCGCCTCAACAGCACATGAATATCCCCCTGTTGTTATTGATACGAGCTTAAATAGTGGTAATTTAATTTTTTTAAATAGAATGTTTGAATGAGTTAAAGATATCAAGACCTCTAATTCTTTATTTTAACGAAACCATACCCAGCAATTCTTCTCTAGTGGCAGAATCATCGAAAACCATACGAATAAAAACGAGAAATTGAGCTGTATCACTGACGTCTGTAGATTCAGACGTCAGTGATACAGCTGTAAAGTTGTAAAGAAAAGTTGTAAAGTTGTAAAGAAAAGGATGCACAATTAGGAATATGAGCATGCAATTGTTCACACATTTTTACTCATTTTTGCGATGCGTCGCATCACAGTATTTCGAGATAACTGCAGATCTTGGAGGGCACTTTTAAATTCATTTTTGTTCTTAAAATTTTCAAAAAGAGAATCTGTTATTTCTAAAAATTTCTGTTTGATGAATTGACCATCAGAAAATGGTTTTCATTTTTTTGCAAGAAGATGACTCACTTTAAATGATGCTGTAGTTACTGCTTTAGATTGTAAATTAGGTGTCATGAAGATATTTTGTTGCGCGAATAATCTGGATTTAAGTTCTTTTAATTTATTTTTTCTAAGGTCGCTATTAGACGGAAAATCCGATTGGTATTTACCGTGGAGATTGTTGAAGTGCCTTTCTAAATTTCCTTTTTTGGATATAGCCACGGAAACATTGCAAATCAAACAGCAACATTTTTATTTCACCATTACAAAAAAGTATTCTAGTTCCCACTCTTGATGAAAATGATACATTTTACTCTTTTTCATAGTATTCATTTTAAATCAAAAGGTTTAATACCTTTTGATTTAAAATGAATTTTAACATATAAGTACTGTCCAGTTATTAAATCAGCAAAAGCAATGCTTACCGATTAAAACACTTTAAGTTGCGCGAACCGGAAAAATATTCTGGCTGAGCTAACGTAGGATAATTGATGAAGAGGATTCCCGAATGAGGAAGCTGTTTCCAAAATAACCGGACAAACACACCACCGTTTATTGCTCTGTTTGGTTATATCGTTATAAGAATCAGTTTTTAATGCGTTGTGATATTTCTCTAAAGCTATTTCTGGAGGTCACGACGATAAAACAATAAAAACAATTTGCACTTCTGGTTTATTGGGCTTTTCTATTACTGCAAGCAATTATAAACGGGTAGTAAACTCAATCTTATTGCATTTGCAATAATACCGACAGTTTCTCCTTCAATGAAATCTTCAATCATGCAAAAAAACAAAAATAAATATTCAAAATCTGCTCTTCATTCCTATTTTTGTAGCTTCGTAAAAAAAAATAATAAATAAAATAACCCGCAGGTAGTGAAACCCGCTGTGCAATATAAAATTTTGGTAACATACCGCGCAAATGGCGGAATGACTGTATATTTAAAATTCGTTGTCATCGACCGAAATTAAAGCCGTGATCGACTCATTGGCCACCCCTGTTTCTCCCTGTCAATATTGCTTCACCCCAGGTCATTCTTGAGAGGAGGCCTTGTCTGACTTTGTCTGGCACATTATAAATTCTAAATCCAAGTTTGAACTAGCTATTATGGTCGACTTCGAGGGCGCCTTTGACACACTCTGGTGGGACAGCGCCCTTGAACGTCTCCGTAAGAAAAACAGCAAGATTCTTGCTGTTTTTCTTACGGAGGTCTGCCAGATGCTCCTTTCATATGTACAAATTATTTCAAAACTCTTTCTCTGACCGCTCAATAATTGTCAAGTCCAAATTCCTCCAAGTATCTAGGAAGGTTTTTCGAGGATGCCTCCAAGGTTCAGTCCTGGGGCCACTTTTCTGGAACATTGTGCTTCAAGACTGGCTGGGCCACTCTCTCCAGAATTGCAAAATGTTTGCTTTCGCCGATGACCTGACAATTGTGGTCTCAGGCAGTTCTCGTGCAGTGTTGGAGGTGAATGCAAACTGGATTTTAACTGACCTTTCCTCCTAGTCATTGGCTAACAAACTTAAAATTAATCCAGCGAAAACAAAAATGATGCTTTTTAAATCCAAATTTTAGATCTCAGGCGGCCTCCCCAAGTCAACATTTTTGGCAAGCGGCTTCCTATAGTCACTGAGGCAAAACTCCTTGGGGTCATTATTGACCATAAGCTTTCCTTCTATCCTCATCTGATTCACATAAGTACCAAAATCAAAACGTTCACAGGGTCAATTATTCGAATTTCCAGAGGGGAGTGGAGTAGTCTCTCTAGGAAGTCACTCTTTTTCCATTTTGAGAAACCGTGTCCTGCTCAATCAGCTTCAACTTCTCGAAAATCTGCTACCAATTCCTTAAATGCCGATCTTCGGTTAATTCTGCAATGGGGCAAACGCAACTTAGTTGATTTCAACCCTTCTAAAACTCAGTCTTGTCTTATATCTCGCAAAAAGGATTCTTCTGCTCCTATGCTTATCTTTGGTGACAATCCGATTTCTAGGCAAAATGATATATCTCTTTTGTGGATTACGCTGACTTCTAATCTTTCTTGGCACAAGCACATTACAAATACTGCTTCCTCTGCATCTAAAAAACTTGGTTTTCTCTTTCGCTGTCAGCGTTACTTTTCTTCCAAACAGCTGCTCACTCTGTATAAATCGCAAACCGCCCTGCCATGGAATATTGTTCCCACACCTGGGGTGGTGCCCCCAAAACTTCTCTCAGTCTTCTTGATTCCATTCAGAAGAGGGCAGTTAGGTTAATTATTGATTCATCTCTAACAGAGTCTCTCCACTCGCTTTCTCATAGACGTACTGTTTCTGCTGCATGCCTCTTCTACAGATACTTCCATGGGCACTGTTCTTCTGAATTGGCTTGTATAATTCCCGCTCTCTCTTTCAAAACAGTCCGAACACGTGCCGTCACCAGCCAACATCCATTTACTGTCCAACTTCAAACCCACAGAACCAACTTTTCATCTTCTTCTTTTATTCATTCAACTGCTGTTTTCTGGAACAACCTTCCTTCATACGTATTTCCTGAATATTACAATCTACAGAAGTTCAAGTTCAACGTCAACAAATATCTTTGTTCGTCTTGTCAACCTCCAACCCAAGCACGGTACTAAGTACTATAGGTTCTAATACCTCTCGTGTTTGGGGTTTACATAAAAAAAATTGAGTGCATTAGCATTAGTAAAGGTATATGATGCAAGAAAGTAAACTTATATAGCATCAGCCAAAAAAAAAAAAAGAACCCTTTCCATTTCACTCAGCCACTCGCTCCAAATGTTTGTCTAGTTCTGCCTTGAATCTATGTAAGGTATCAACTTATAAAAGGACAGATGGAAGTTTGTTCCAGTAATCAACCACCCGCTGGTTAAAGGCATACTTCCGCACATCTATCCTACAATGTCGTCTTTCCTCAATTTGAATTTATGTAATCTCACCATTAGCATTAATAGAAGCATGTGATGCAAGAAAGCAAGCTTATGCAGCATCAGCCAAAAAGGAAAAAAAAAAAAAAAAACACTTCCACTTCACCCCTCCGTTCGTTCGAAATACCTGTCCAGCTGAGACTTATATTTATTTAGGCTATCAACTTCCTCAACAAGGGATGGAAATCTATTCCACCAACCCGCTGGCTAAAGGCAAATTTCCGCACAATCTATCCTACATCTGTCTTTCCTCAATCTGAATTTATGCCATCTCAGGTGATTATTCTGAGCAAGATGGAGAATCCCATCGGCATTGAGCATGCTGAAACCATTCAAGGCTTTATCCACCTCTATCAGATCACCTCGCCGGTGCCTAGTCTCCAGACACTTGAGTTTGCAGAACTTAAGCCTTTCTTCGTAAGAGTAACCCTTTGTTCCATTCACTAATCTTGTTGCCCTTCTCTGTACTCGTTCCAGCAGCTCTATATCCTTCTTCAAATGAGGTCTCCAGACCAGTATACAGTACTCTAGGTGTGGCCTGCCCATTGCCTTATACAAGGGAATAATCAACTCCTTATCCGTGCTAGAAAAATTCCTGTATATCATTGACAAGACACCATGAGCTACTCTTGCAGCTCGTCTGCACTGCTCAGAGAACTTCATATCTTCCTTCATATCAAGGAAGCTCTCATAATTATGGCTAAGGGTTTGCTTACTTCGTTTGCTACCTCCTTTAATATAACTGGATAGATCCCATCCAACCGGCGTGCCTTTCTTGTGTTTATCTTCAACAATTTCTCCTCCACTTTACTCTCAGTTATTACAAGATTATCTAGCTTACTGCCAGAGTTGAATACACCTCTGGCATGCCCCTCCCAGAATAACTCCTCAAATGTGAATGTCGATGCAAAATATTCATTTAGTTTCTTAGAAGGATCATCAATAGTTGAACCACCGATATCAAGTGGACCAATCTGATTCATCCCCTTCCTTCTTGAGTTTACATAAGTAAAGAACTCTTTGCTGTTTTTCTTTGCATCCTTTGCCAAAGATTTCTCGTAATCTGCCTTCGCCTGCCTAACCACCTTTGTAGCTTGGTTACAGACCAGCTTATATCTATCATAGACTTCTGTGTCACATGTTAATTTATATGTATCCCATGAATTTTTCTTCTCTGTCACGCATGTCTAATTAGTTCATTTGACATTAAGATTTAGGCCATTTAGGCCTAAATCTTGAACAATATTTCTTTGTTGGTATGAAAGCGTAGAAGCTTTCAAGATATGTTCTTTGAATGCTTCCCATTTTGAATTTGCTGTTGGTAACATCATGAGTTGGTTCCACTGTATAGAATTTAAATACTGTCTCAGACCACCGTAGTCGCCTTTACGATAGCAAAAACCCTTCCCTTTACCCCTGATAGTAGTTACCTCTTTGAGTAAATCCCACTTCAGCACACTGTGATCACTGCCACCTAGTGGTTCCTTTATCTGCAGATTCTTAATGCATGAAGAATCACTACTGATAATCAAATCAAGAGTATTACTCCCTCTGGTTGCCTCCCCAACATGCTGCTGTAGAAAACAATCATCCAAAAATCCACAAAAGCCTTGCTAGTGTGTGAGTGACCAACCCACAAATTCCCGTCAATATTTGGTAAATTAAAATCCTCCATTATAAGATTCTCTGGTTTACTGGCCCACTCTATTTCCCTGTACAGATTCTTATTATACTCATCAGAGTTATTAGGCCTATAGCACACTCCAACTCTCAATTTTGATCTCGCAATGCTTACGTCACACCAAACTGACTCGATACTGCACTGTCCAGCGATGTTGACTGGCTTCACTTCCCTGGATTTTATGTGTTTCTTAACTAATAGCATAACCCCCCCCCCCTCTTCCTGTCCTGTCTATCCTTTCTGTACACATTTTACTCCCAAAATTCCAGTTCTGCATTCCTTATATCTGAGTGACACCACGTCTCTGATATTCCAACAATATCTGCCTTTGATATTTTGAGCATTACTTCAAATTCATCAAATTTATTTACCGAACTCCTAGCATTGGTGTACATGCAAGTATACATGCACATGTTCCTATTCTTAGCTACCCTAACACAACCCATATGTTTAATTGTACCGCAATGACTCCCAGCAGGCTCTGAAATATCCTGCATCTTATTTTCCAGGCTTCTGCTCATTCCAATAGAAGGAGTGCAAGAATCACTTTCACCTTTGCAGTGGCTATTGTTAATCTATTAGTCCTTGTAACTCCCCCCCCCAAGCTAGCAGTTTTTCGACCCACCCAACACTGCCTCGATAGCATCAGCAAATATTCTTGCACACTTTCTATTTAAATGTATCCCATCCCTGTAGAAGCAGTCTCTCCTGTTAACAAGTACAGACCAGGCTGAAAAGAATTCTACCCCTTGAGCCTTACACAATCTTTCCAGGGTCGAATTGTTCGACAAGGCTCTCAACGTATACTCCATCCTATCGTGTCTGGGCAGAATTGCAGACACTTTCAAATTCAAGCCTGGTTCACGGCTTTTTTTCAACAGTGACCTGTACCTGTTAACTAATTCTGCCTGTCTCCTATTCTGAATATCATTAGTGCCAACGTGTACAACTATATCACCTTTTGTGCCCTTAAAAGATTATATCCGCTCTACAATGCCATCAACCTTTGCCCCTGGCAGACATACCAGGCAATTATTCCGAGCAAGAGGAACAATGCCATGAGCATTGCGCATGCTCAAACCGTTCAAATCCTTATACAATCAATGAGATAAACTCGCTGGTGCCTAGTCTCCAGACACTGTAATTTGCAAAACTTAAGCCTTTCTTCGTAAGAGCGACCATTTGTTCCATTCACTAATCTTGTTGCCCTTCTCTGTACTCGTTCAGGTAGCTGTACATCTTTCTTAAAATGCGGCCTTCAAACCTCTGTACAGTACTCAAGGTGTGGTCTGACCGTTGCCATATACAAGGGGATAATCAGCTCTTTATCTCTTTTAGAAAAATTCCTGTGTATCAGGGATTTTTCATAGTGTCTTGTCACTATGAACTACTCTTGCGGATCATCTGCACTGATCAGAAAACTTCATATTTGTCTGCACAATTGCCCCCAAGTCCTTTTAATTCTCTACCACTGTCAGTATAGTACCACACAGTTGATACGTTACTCTGCAGTACTTTACAATTGTCATTGTTAAACTTCAATCACCACCTTTGAGCCCATTTGCTCAACTTTTCCCAATCCTGTTGCAGCAGCGTACTGTCATTATTGTCATTAACAACCCTGTCGACCTTCGTATAACTTAAAACATTAAGCCTGTTTAAGCACCATCAATATTACTAATAAATACAAAAAAACAACAATGTGCCCAACATTGAACCCCAGGGGAACTCCACTAATAACACGAAGAGTAGTGTCTGTTGATAACTACTCTCTGTCTTCTCCCAGTCAACTGTGTTTTTATCCATTGTTGCAATTTGCTCTCAATGCATACTGCTCCAATTTGTACAGTAGTCTTTCATGTCCGACTGTTTCAAAATCATCTCTAAAATCCAATTAGCATTAGCTGTGTATATGATATCAATCGTATATATATTAGCTGTGTTTATTGTATGTATTACTGTGTATATGAGATCAAGATTATTCTTTGCATCCAAATCTGTTACGACCACATCATAGTATCCAATCAAATTAGTCAGACAAGACTTCCCATGCTGTGTCCGAACTAAAACTGAAGTCTTGTCTAGATGATCCAGCAGTGCTTCTTTACCCATTGCCACCATTAATTTCCCTGGAACAGAAGTTAAACTAACAGTTCTGTAATTACTTTTGTCGCCCTTTGATCCTCCTTTGTGAAATGGGGTCACATTTGCACATCTCCAGTCCTCGGGTACCTCCCCTGAGTCCAAGGAAGCTCGCATAATTATAGCTAAGGGTTTGCTTCCTTTGCTGCCTTCTAATGCGTTACTTCCTTTGCTGCCTCCTTTAATATAACTGGATAGATCCCATCCACCCCAGGTGCCTTTCTTATGTTTATCTTCAACAAGTTCTCCTCCACTTTGCTCTTAGTTATTACAAAATCATCTAGCTCACTGCCAGAGTTTAATTCACCTCTGGTGTTCCCTTCCCTGAATATCTTCTCATGTGTTAGTGTAGATGCAAAACACTCATTTAGTTTGTCAGCTAAATGTATACGATCATCGTCAGTTAAACCATCGATCTCAAGTGGCCCTATCTAATTCATCCCCTTCCTGCTAGAGTTTACTAAGTAAAGAACTCTGTGCTGTTTTTCTATGCATCCTTTGCCAAAAATTTCTAGTAATCTGCGTTTGCCTGCCTAACCTCCTTTGTGAATTGGTTACAGACCAGCTTATATCATTCATAGGCATTCTTGTCACCTGTTAATTTATACGATTTATATGTATCCCATGCATTTTTCTTCTATGCTACATGTCTCATTAGTTCACCTGACATCTATTTCGGCCTAAACCTTGATATATATATATTTCATCAGTTGGTCCCACCGTATAGAATTTAAATACTGCCTCAGACAACTGTAGTCACCTTTATGAAAGCAAAAACCGTTCCCTTTACCTGATGGTAGTTAACCTTGTTTGAGTAAATCCCACTTCAACACACTGTGATTACTGTCACTTAGTGGTTCCTTTATCTGCAGATTCTAAATGCATGAAGAATCAGATAAAGAGTATTATTCCCTCTAGTCGCCTCCCGATCGTGCTGCTGTAGAAAATAATCATCTATTAAATCCACAAAAGCCTTGCTAGTGTGTGAGTGACCAATCCACAAGTTTCAGTATATATATCTGGGAATTTAAAATCCCCCATTATAAGACACTCTAATTTACTGGCCCACTCTATTTCTCTGTATAATTGTTTATTTTAATCATCAGCCCATAACACACTCCTACTTTCAATTTTTTTTCCTAGTGCTTATGTCACACCAAACTGACTCGACACTGAAGAAGTACAAAGAAGTGCACCCAAGTCGACTGGCTGTACTTCTTTGGATTTTACGTTTCTTAACTAGTGGCATAACCCCTACGCCCTTCCTATCTTTCCTGTACTGGCACACTATGGCGGCCATGCGCCTAAAAAATTCTCAAACAAACAAAAATCCTTCCTGTACTCATTTTACTCCCCACATTCCATTTCCGCATTCCTTATATATGTGTGACACCACATTTCTGATATCCGAACAATATCTTCCTTTGATGTTTTGACCAACATCTCAAATTCATCAAATTTATTTATCAAACTTTTAGCATTGGTGTATAGGCAAGTATTCATGCACCTGTTCCTCTTCTTAGCTTCCCAAACACAGTCCATGCATTTACTTGTTCCGCAATGACTCCCAACAGTCTCTGAAATCTCCTGCATCTTGTTTTCCAGGTTCCTGCTCATTCCAATAGTAGTAGTGCAAGAATCACTTTCACCTTTGTCAGCTGCTACGTTTAATCTATTGGTCTATGTATCCTCCCAAGCTAACAGTTTTCCGACTCACCTAACACTGCCTCGATTGCATCAGCAAATAGTCTTGCACCCCTTATATTTCAGTGTATCCCATCCTTGTAGAAGCAATCTCTCCTGTCAACAAGCACAGACCAGGCTGACAAAAATTCTACCCCTTGAATCTTGCACAATCTCTCCAGGGCTGAATTGATCGACAACTTTCATCGTATACTCCATCCTGTCGTGTCTGGCAGAATAGCAGACAATTTCAAATTCAACCCTAACTCACGGCTTTTTTTTCAACATTGACCTGCACTTGTTAACTAATTCCGCCTCTCTCCTACCCTTAATATCATTAGTGTAAATGTCACTAGTGTTATAATATCACCTTTTTTGCCCTTAAAAGATGATATCTGCTGTACAACGTCATCAACCATTGCCCCTAGCAGACATACCTTGATTCTGTTCCACCTATCTGTGTAGTACCGCACAGTTGGTATGTTACTCTGGGTGTTACTGCTACCCATATGCAGAACGTTGCATTTGTCAATGTTAAACTTCAGTTGCCACCTCTCAGCCCATCTGATCATCTTTTCCATATCCTTTTGCAGTAGATTACCATTCTTACTGTCATTAACAACCATACCAACCTTCATATCATCTGCAATCTTGGACATTGAGCCTGATATACCTTCATCAATATCATTGATAAATACAGAAAGCAACAATGGGCCCAACACGGACCCCTAGGGAACTATATTAATATTTTTTCATGAAGAGCAGTGTCCATTGATTACCACTCTTGTCTCCTCCCATTCAACCATCCTTTCAAAACCTTTCCTAAAATCCAAGTATATGATATCTATCAAAATTATTTTTTGCATCAGTTCCTTTGTGACCACATCATGTTATCTAATCAAATTGGTCACCGAAGACTTACCCTTAACAAATCCGTGCTGTGTCTGAACTACTGTATAACTGCAGTGTTGTCTAGATCAGTGGTCTCCAAAATAAAAATTATAAATAAATATTTTTTTAGTACTTCAATATGTGGATTGGTTTGATCGTGCCATCAATCATGTACTTTCAAGTACATGCATTTTATACTCAACCTTCCATTTAATTTTGTTTTATATTTTTTTCTTTGTGATCCTTTAAAATTATATGTGATTTTATAAATGTGATTTTAGATATAATGTCTTCCATGTAAATGATAAATACATTTACATGGAATTATATTATATTATATTAAATTATATATTTAATTTTTTATTCTGGGGTGCGCACTAGTCGTTTTAAGTAAAATAAGGGTGAAAAACCAAAAAAAGTTTGGAGACCACTGGCCTAGATGATCCTGCAGCACTTCTTTAACCAGTGACTCCATTATTTTCCCCGGAACTGGCCTAGATGATCCTGCAGCACTTCTTTAACCAGTGACTCCATTATTTTCCCCGGAACTGAAGTTAAACCAACAGGTCTGTAATTACTCTTATTGCAGAGTTGGGCTGTGTGCTACTGACGAGCTTGTTGTGTCCGATATGGAAGCAACCAGCACATGAGCTTCCACAATCGTGCCCTTTTGAAACTCCAGTATAGTTGTACTATGTCCTTTAATTGCCAGTTGATCACTTTGACGTACACGACCAGATGCACATTACAACTGGGCTATCGCATGAAGCTGTTCGGCTTTTTATACTGTGTGGCATAGTCCATTATGGATGGGGTTGTCATGATTCAGTGATCATTGTGTGTATATATATATATAAACTACCATTAAATATTTACAAAAGTTACATTATAATAAAATAAATAATTGAGCATTCATTAGAGGCAGCGACTTGCAATTCCTCCATATGAAGCCGAAATATATTTTAAATTAAATAAAATAAAACATAAGCCAGTAGTATGGCAAAAACTGTAGAGCGAAAATTAACATAAAAATAACCAAATAAACAAACGAAAAAGAAGAATAAAAGTTAGACATAAATAATAGCCCAGAAACCCCTATATAATTTCGAACTTTAAATCCAATTAACATGACGTATATAAAATTTAGAATAATGCCAATTACATGTTAATTTAGCGGTACCCACAAGGGAGGTACCAGTTCCAAAAGACCTGAAATATCACCAAAAAAAAAAAGGGGGTTAAAGGAACTACTGAAAGATAATAAAATCAGAATAAATTAAAATAAAATAGACTGACCATTATGCCCCATATCGGCAGAGGATCACGAGGCCAATAATGGTCATGGAATCGCTGCATTTCAATCGCTATACAAATCGTCGAAATGGTGAAAAGATCGAAGTACCAAATCACCCTTCCTCCCCCCGATCGATTCTCCAATGCAGAGGATTTGCACGGCGGTGGTCCTTATGCAGCGAAAAATAAATTATATAACAGACAGCACTCTAAAGCAAAGACATACACTAAGCTGAATCAGCTTATATAGAAGAAAGGAAAATAGATGGCGGCACATGCGCTGCTAAATTAGCATTTCAACCCATACTATTTATTTATTTATTATTTGGTTTTTAGGAGCATTAGCAACTAAGGCCATATTGCTCCTGGAATATGCGGTGGTTATTCCCTGACCCTTCCGCATCCTCCGTATTTAGTGGTCACGGGCTCGAACCCCGGTCTAATCAAGAAGCGTGTGCTACGCACTGCTGCTCCTGCCCACCTGGCTACGGAGGCGCCTCAACCCATACTACCATCGAATTAAATATTGACAAAAGTTAAATTATAATAAATTAAATAAATAAATAATTAAGCATTCATTAGAGGCAGCGACATGCAATTCCTCCATATGAAGCCGAAATATATACTACCATTAAATATTAACAAAAGTTACATTATAATAAAATAAATAATTGAGCATTCATTAGAGGCAGCGACTTGCAATTCCTCCATATGAAGCCGAAATATATTTTAAATTAAATTAAATAAAACATAAGCCAGTAGTATGGCAAAAACTGTAGAGCGAAAATTAACATAAAAATAACCAAATAAACAAACGAAAAAGAAGAATAAAAGTTAGACATAAATAATAGTCCAGAAACCCCTATATAATTTCGAACTTTAAATCCAATTAACATGACGTATATAAAATTTAGAATAATGCCAATTACATGTTAATTTAGCGGTACCCCCCCCCCCCCGAGAGGTACCAGTTCCAAAAGACGTGAAATATCACCAAAAAAAGGGGGTTAAAGGAAATACTGAAAGATAACAAAATCATAATAAATTAAAATAAAATAGACTGACCATTATGCCCCATATCGACAGAGGACCGCTACATTAACATGTAATTGGCATTATTCTAAATTTTATATACGTCATGTTAATTTGATTTAAAGTTCGTAATGATATAGGGGTTTCTGGGCTATTATTTATGTCTAACTTTTATTCTTCTTTTTCGTTTGTTTATTTGGTTATTTTTATGTTAATTTTCGCTCTACAGTTTTTGCCATACTACTGGCTTATGTTTTATTTTATTTAATTTAAAAAATATATATATATATATATATATATATAATTAGAATATAAAATAAGAATTGAAGTCAAGTAAGTGACGAATAGAACATAATCTGGTAAATGTACATGACTACAGCAACCGATGAAGGAAATGGGGAGATATAAACTGAGACAAAGAGGATTACTGACGGAATGTGCTAATTAAACAATTTAAAAGAATGTCAATTAATAAAAATGCCACAATAACATGAATTTTAAAAAAATACCAATTCATATTTAACAGTCTTGATGGCACCAGGTCAAATTTGAATGTGTGAAATATCAATATAGGAGACGAAAACCAACAAAAACACTAATATCATCAGGGTGAAGCAAAAATTAAACTAGACCCACCATCATGCTCCCACTATACGTCATGTTAATACGTCATGTTTTTGGGGGGATACAAAGACTAATAGTTTAACAGTAACCGCAGGCAGAGGTGAAGGTGATTCTTGCACAACTTCTATTAGAATAAGAAGCGACCTGGAGCGAGGGGTGTTGGGGGTTTCAGGGACGGATGGCAGTCATCATGGAATAGTTGGGTATATGGGATGTGTTAGGGTAACCAGGAATAGGCATAGGAGCATGTATGCTTGCATGTATACCAATGCTAGAAGTATAGTAAATAAATTTGATGAATTTGAAGTGTTGGTCAAGACATCAAAGGCGGATATTGTTGGGATAGCAGAGACGTGGTGTCACAAAGATATAAGGAATGCAGAACTGGAATTTGGGGAGTACAATGTGTACAGAAAGGATAGACAGGACAGAAAGGGAGGGGGTGTTATGCTGTTAATTAAGAAAAACATAAAATCAAAGGAAGTGCACCCAGTTAATATAGATGAACAGTGCTCTGTTGAGTCAGTTTGGTGCGAGATAAGCACTGCGAAAGGAAAAATAAGGGTAGGAGTGTGTTATAGGCCTAATGACTTGAATGAGTACAATGAACAATTGTACAGAGAAATAGAGTGGGCCAGTAAATCTGAATGTCTTATAATGGGGGATTTTAACTTCCCAGATATTGACTGGAACTTGTGGGTTGGTCACTCACACACCAGTCAGACTTTTGTGGATTTATTGGATGATTGTTTTCTGCAGCAGCATGTTCGAGAGGCAACCAGAGAAAGTAATACTCTTGATCTGGTTATCAGCAGTGATCATTCGTGTATTAAGAATTTGCAGATAAAGGAACCACTAGGTGGCAGTGATCACAGTGTGCTGAAGTGGGATTTACTCAAAGAGGTAACTACCATCAGGGGTAAAGGAAAGGGTTTTTGCTTCCCTAAAGGGGAGTACAGTGGTCTCAGACAGTTTTTAAATTCTGTACAGTGGGATCAACTGACGATGTTACCAACAGTAAATTCTAAGTGGGAAGCATTCAAGGAATTAATCGTGGAAGCTACTAGACTTTATATACCGATTAAGAAATATCGTTCAAGGTTTAGGCCTAAATGGTTATCAAATGAACTAATGAGACTCGTGACAGAGAAGAAAAATGCATGGGATGCATATAAATTATCAGGTGACGCAGAAGCCTGTGGCAGATATAAGCTAGTCTGTAATCAGGTCACAAAGGAGGTTCGGCAGGCGAAGGCGGATTACGAGAAATCTTTGGCAAAGGATGCTAAGAAAAACAGCAAGGATTTCTTTACTTATATAAACTCTAAAAGGAAGGGGATGAATATGATTGGTCCACTTGACATCGATGGTTCGACTGTTGATGATCCTGCTCAGATAGCAAACAAACTGAATGAGTATTTTGCATCTACAATCACACGTGAGGAATTATTACAGTTTGAAAATGGAAGAAGGTTATCAAATTGTAGCAGTGTGCTTAATGATTTTGTAATAACTGAGAGCAAAGTGGAGGAGAAATTGTTGAAGTTAAACATAAGAAAGGCACCTGGGGTGGATGGGATCTATCCAGTTATTTTAAAGGAGGCGGCAAAGCAACTAAGCAAACCCTTAGCCATAATTATGAGAGCATCCTTGGACTCAGGGGAGGTTCCCACGGACTGGAGATGTGCAAATGTGTCCCCAATTCACAAAGGTGGATCGAAGGGTGACACGAGTAATTACAGACCAGTTAGTTTAACTTCTGTTCCGGGTAAAATAATGGAGTCACTGGTTAAAGATGCATTGCAGGATCATCTAGACAAGACTGCAGCAATAATTCAAACACAGCATGGGTTTGTTAAGGGAAAGTCTTGTCTGACAAATTTGATTGGTTATTATGATGTGGTCACAAAGGAACTGGATGCGAAAAATAATTTTGATATCATATACTTGGATTTCAGGAAAGCTTTTGACACTGTTGCGCATGGAAGACTACTGTACAAATTGGAGCAGAATGGTATTAAGGGTAAGTTGCTACAATGGATAAAAGGATGGTTAAGTGGGAGAAGACAGAGGGTGGTAATCAATGGGTGCTGCTCTTCATGGACTAATGTTATTAGTGGAGTCCCACAGGGTTCGGTGTTGGGTCCACTGTTGTTTTGTGTATTTATCAATGATATTGATGAAGGTATATCAGGCTTAATGTCGAAGTTTGCAGATGACACAAAGGTTGGCAGGGTTGTTAATGGCAGTGTGCTACTGCAACAGGATCTAGATAATTTGGGCAGATGGGCTAAGAAGTGGCAACTGAAGTTCAACTTGACAAATGCAAAGTACTGCATATGGGTAGAAGTAACCCCAGAGAAACGTACCAACTGTGTGGTACTACACTTAAGGTGGTAGAAAATGAAAAAGACCTGGGAGTAATTGTGCAGTCAGATATGAAGTTTTCTGAGCAATGCAGACAGGCTGCTAGGGCAGGTCATGGGGTTTTGTCAATGATATATAGGAATTTTGCTAGCAGGGAAAAGGAGGTGATTGTCCCTCTGTATAAGGCAATGGTCAGGCCACGCCTTGAGTACTGCGTACAGGTCTGGAGGCCTCATTTTAGGAAGGATGTAGATTTGCTTGAGCGTGTACAGAGAAGAGCAACACGATTGGTGAGGGGAATGAAGGGATTCTCTTACCAAGAGAGGCTTAAGTTCTGCAAATTGCAGTGGCTGGAGACTAGGCACCTGCGCGGTGATCTGATTGAGGTCTATAAGGCCTTGAATGGGTTGAGCACGCTGAATTCTGATGGGATCCTTCCACTTGTTCAGATTACGAACCTACGGGGACATAAGTTCAAATTAAGAAAGGACAGATGTAGAATAGATGTGCGGAAATTTGCCTTTAGCCAGCGGGTGGTTAATTGCTGGAACAAACTTCCATCTGTCGTTGTGGAAGCTGATAGGTTAAATAAATTTAAGGAGGAACTGGACAGGCATTTGGAGGGAATGGTGTGATGATTTTTTTTTTTTTTTTTTTTTGGCTGATGCTGCATAAGCTCCTACACTTGCTTTCTTGCATCATGTGCCACTACTACTACTACTACTACTACTACTCAGAAGGCCAATAATGGCTACAGATTCACTGGATTTTGAATGTTATATCCAAACATTGCCAAACTCACAGATACACTAATTAATGGAACAAATTCCATTCTCCTATTTTTTATGGTTCCTTAGCTGAAAACGGTTCCGAGACTGGTACCGTTTTCAGGACACTATTAATGTTATTTTGGACACCCGGCTTCCTTCTGATCTCCCAGAGGATGACTGCCAGAACATCAACGAATAAAAGTGCTCAACCACTCCTGCACTACTACTTCTGAATCTCAGTCATTTGAGATTCAGAAGTAGTAGTGTAGGAGCACACAAATGGAGATATTAGAGCTGGAAAAGGATATTAGAGCTGGAAAAGGAATTAGAAAATGTGAATTGGAATATCATCGGTTTGGCTGAAACAAGAAGAAGAAATGAATCACTTATAAGTTTATCAAGTGGAAATCTGCTGTACACCAATGGAAACAGTGAAAGGAGTGAAGGTGGAATTGGGTTTCTGGTCCATAAAGATTTTAAAAACAACATTTTGGAATTCAAAAGTACATCACCAAGAGTGTCAAGACTAATACTCAAGATTTCTAAGAGATACAAGCTAAAAATTATAATGATTTATGCACCAACATCGAGCCATGATGATGAAGAGGTTGAAGAAATGTACACTGAAATTGAGAGTCTTCTAGATGAGCAGAAAACCCACTACACTATTATTATGGGAGACTTCAATGCTAAGGTTGGAAAAAGACAAAACAGCACAGAAAGGGGAACTATAGGAAATTTTGGAATTAGTGAAAGAAATGAAAGAGGTGAAAGACTTGTGGAATTTGACTCTCATTTGACAATCAGACTCTCAAGGACATACGACATACCCAATATTCTTCCTGATGAGGTAGAACATGCATTGAAGAAAATGAAGAATCAGAAAGCCCCGGGGGAAGATGAAGTTACTGTAGAGTTGTTAAAATTGGGAGGAAGAGACATAACACAAAAACTGGCAAGGCTCTTCACAAAGTGCATTAGAAAAGGTGTGACACCTAAGCAGTGGAATAATGCAATCATAGTTTTGCTGCATAAGAAAGGAGATAAATCAGAAATTGGAAATTATAGACCAATTAGCTTGTTATCCCACATCTACAAGTTGTTCTCAAGGGTCATTACTAACAGATTAGAAAGAATACTGGATGAGAATCAACCGAAAGAGCAAGCTGGCTTTAGGATAGGATTCTCAACTATGGATCACCTTCATGTAATATCACAGCTAATGGAGAAAGCAAATGAATATAAAACACCATTATGCCTGGCATTTGTGGATTATGAAAAGGCATTTGACTCCATACAGCATAAGGCAATGTTTCGGGCACTGGAAAGACAAGGCATTGATACCCCATATATTATGATTTTGAAGAAAATATACGAGAGTGCTACCTCCTTTATTAGACTAGACAAAGACAGTAGGAAATTTAAAATTGAGAAAGGAGTTCGACAAGGAGACACAATATCTCCGAAGCTGTTTGCTGCTGCCCTTGAGGAATCTTTCAGAAGATTAGACTGGTCGCAGAAAGGAGTCAATGTGAATGGAGAGTACCTAAACCATTTACGATTTGCAGATGACAATGTGGTCATAAGCCATGATCCCAAAGAATTAGAGGAAAATCTTAATCAGTTATGCATAGCTAGTAAGGATTTTGGACTAAAGATGAATATGGCTAAAACAAAAGTAATGATGAACAAGTATGCCACACAAAGGGAAATAATGATTGAAGGAGCAGTAATTGAAAAGGTGGAGTCATATACTTATCTGGGACAAGTTATTAGCTGTAATAATGATAAATGGCTGGAAGTCAAGAGAAGAATAAATTTTGGATGGGTAGCATTCAGGAAATATAGTCACATACTGAAGAGCAATATCCCAGTTTGTCTGAAACGTAAAATAATGGACCAATGTATACTCCCCATCATGACTTATGGAAGTGAAACTTGGGCACTCACCAAAAGAATGGAAGAGAAGCTGAGAACTACACAGCGAAGAATGGAACGAATCATATTGGGAATAAAACTGTTAGATAAGAAGAGAAACACATGGATTAGGCAACAAACTCAAGTAAAGGACATTCTTATCAAAACTAAAGAACTAAAATGGTCTTGGGCAGGACACATAGCTCGAAGACATGATGACAGATGGACTAAGAAAATAACAGAATGGTATCCAAGAGGAGCTAGAAGAAAACCTGGAAGACAAAGGCGGAGATGGATAGATGAAATTCATGAGTTTGTGGGTAGTAAATGGATGTCCAGTGCTCAAAACAGAAGGAACTGGAAAGTTGCTGGAGAGGCCTTCATCCTGCAGTGGATTGAAAATGGCTGATGATGATGATGATGATGATGATGACACAAATGGTGGTGGAGAAACTGCTGTCCTAAAAATTAATAACTAGTTGTCCAAGCCTCCACCTTCATGAAGGTATCTTTATTAAGCAATTCCATAAGATGCCTCCATTTGGCTCGACTATATTCCCACTCTATTCAACAAATGTCTCAATGAAAGTGATTTTTCTGTTCTTTGGAAAAAAAAAAAAAAAAACTCAAATTACTATATTAGGGTTACCCGTAAATGATTACATTAACCCGTATTCGTGTCTGTAAATTGCATGTGTTCTCTGGTCGATTTGCCTGTTTTGCTGGACGAAAAAACCCCAGTTTCTGAAGAAAAAACCTTGCTATCTACGCCCGAGACCGACTAACTCAGCCACGGAGCGAAAAAAAGCCCACTAAAGTTCCTCGCGTCATCGACGGGTCTGTTCTTTGGAAGGCAGCTCTTCTTAAATGACCTCCTAAACTTTCGAACATCTCAAATGGTAAGTCCTCTTGTCCTGTTGCTCTGTTATCTCATTTCGCCAAAACACTTGAAAGTTTGTTTGCTATAAGATTCACTTCTCTTTTTACTAATACCACTCCAGTATCAGCTGATCAGTATTCGTCCTGACCTGAACGAGGTACCGAAGAAGCACTCATTGAATTCCTTTCTTAAGTTCATTTTATAAACTCATATGTTCTTGTAATTTTTGTTCACTTCACTGCGGCCTTTGATCTGTCATGGTAGTCTAACCTATTTGCACTTACGTCTTCCTGATTGTCATTCTTTCTCTTTATAATCTAAGTAATTATTTTGAAAATCATTATGTGTTTACTATTTCTTGGTCTAACTCTGTCTCCCACTAGGGCCTGCCCTCAGGAGTCGATTCTTGGACCGAATTACTAAGTTAGCAGTCTCTCTGAGCCCTCAATTGCGGAACATCTCCTCGTCGAAGCTCATTCAGTTAAATTCTTAAGGGTGATAATGGATGAAAATCTGACTTATAAGGATCAAATGCAGCAACTGGGCTCAAAAGCGCTAATGACCTTGTGGGCATGAAAGTCGGACTCATAATAAAGTAACAGTAAGGAAATTTCTCTTTTACTACTCAATTCAATCATCGATTACGTATTGAAAGCTGGTCCGTAGCTCCTTTGTCCAGCCTAAAGACGCTTTGGAATTATGGGTCCTCAAGTGGGCTAACAATTCGGCTCACCTTCCCTATACAACAGCAAGATCACAGCTCTGTAAAAATCTAAGCTACACCCCAGCTCAGCACCTGGCATATGCGCGGAAGCTCACAATGGCACTGAATCTGGTCTTCACAGTTCACGGCTTCATCAACATCTGGGAATTCGTGGGCTGGAAAATCCCGGGTAAACTTCTCAGAAACCTTCTCCCCCCCACCCCAGTGCTCAGTTCTAACTTTCAGAAGCTCTCGACCTCCAAGCGGCACTTTCCCAAGAGTATCATCGGTGTACTGAGCTCCACCAACATTGATTTTGATCTGTGGTCCTGTTATTCGGCCTAAAGGGAAAACAAAAGAGAAAATCGATATTCATGTGCCGTCAGCATTCCTGAAACTGTCATTAAAAATAATACTGGCTCCAAGTGAAAGATATCCAGACTGGCTCAATCTGTTCAATCTGATCATACCCAGATCGTACTCCATGACACAGCCCTATATCATCAGTAGATGTATAATTCAAAGCTGCCTAAGTTAATTTTATGTTGGAGAAAGAGGTGAATTCACTGTGATCACATTTCCTGCATGTTATATGTATTATATGGATGTTCTATGCGGGATCTAACTCATGTCTCCAGTTAGATTCCTGTGAATACCTGTAACGGGAATCATATCCTTGTAAAATTTTGTGAATAAAGAATTTTATTATTTGGGGGATTCCACTACGTGACGGGTACTACTACCAAGTACATAGGGTGGTTGCAATATCTAGTGTTACTGCTGGTCGAGGAAATCTCTGACAATCCTATAGGTGTTTAGGATTGCAACTGTCTGGAGTTCCTCGTAGGTGTTCTCTTGGAGACCTATCTAGAGTCTTTGGTACCATACCGTGGTTGATACGATGATCGGGATGGTCGATACTTCTTGCATATGCCACATCTCCTTGACCACATGTCTCAGGTTCGTGTACTTCCTAATTTTTTCCTCATGGGTTTTCTGGACATTGCTAGTGTTGGGCACCGCTATGTCAATCAGATAGGTAGCCTTTTCAATTTTATCCACAAGTGTTATGTCCGGTCTGTTGTGCGGGATGGTCTTATCCGTTATTATGGCGCGGTCCCAGTATAGCTTGTGGGGTCGCGTTTCTGGTACTGCCTCGGGTTCGTACTTGTAGTATGGTACACTTTCTTTGGTCAAGTGTTATTTCCTCGCTAGCTTCTGATGTATTACCCTGGCATTCTGATCGTCTCTATGAGTGTACTCACTCTGGGTGATCACCTTGCACCTTACACCCCGTAGTGATGTGTTGGATCGTCGACATGTGTCATCTGACATTCCGGGCTCCTTTGCGAGGTACTGTATATTGTCTGTATTTCTGGTGTTGATTACCTGGTTTTGGATGGCCAGCAATGAATCCTTCAGTCTCGGGGAAGAGAGGGGTCCCGCTTGTGAGCCATGCATTGGAAGCAATGTTATCGATGTGATCTTGATGGAGGTCATTGTCGTGTCTGCCATGAAGTGTCTTCTTTGCCCATCCATCTTTCTAACTTCGATTCTTGTACCGTCTGGGCGGGAGGGGGGATTCCTCGCTTAGGTTGAGTGGGGTATACCACTTATCTATTTTCCTTATGGCCTGGCGGAGTGGTGCTGTGTTGTTCTCGAACTAATCCTTCACGTTAGCTAGCGCTGTTTTCTGTTGCTATATCAAGTCTATCAGGCCCCTTCCTCCATCTTTCCGAGCTATTGTTAGTCTCTCCACTGCTTTGCCCATCTTTCTTCCATTACCGCAAGGCCTTCCAAACTTTGTTTCTTGTACCGTCTGTGTGGGGGGAGTTTCTTCGCTTATGTTGAGTGGGTATACCACTTATCTATCTTCCTTATTGCCTAGTGGAGTGATGCTGTGTTCTCGAAGTAATCCTCCAAGTTAACTATCGCTGTTTTCTGTTGTTCTATCAGGCCGCTTCCTCCCTCTTTCCGAGATATTGTTATTCTCTCCAATGCTGTCTTCGGGTGGTGTTGGCGAGAGAGAGAGAGAGAGAGAGAGAGAGAGAGAGAGAGAGAGAGAGAGAGAGAGAGAGAGAGAGAGAGAGAGAGAGAGAAATCTTTATTGTATATTATAGATACAATAATGTGCCCGCCACAGCTAGGCGGCCAGGGGCTTCACAAAGATATAGGGTAATATAAAAATATGTACAATATACCAAAATAATAACATAAGATTAAATTAACTTAAAAACGTAACATTAACCATTCAATAGATATGAGTATAAGGCAGATATACACCAAGATATATACACGTTCATATGTACAAAGCACATACAGTATTTCAGAATATTCACACAAGTCAGAATATTTCACAATGCCAAATTGATGTTGGGTATAGCATTTTCTTGTGAAACAGTTCATCGATTTGCTTGTGACGTGCCGTTCTGCGCCTCATAGGAGATAGCAAGTGGAGATATCAGTAACAGTCGACATCAGGGGCCAAACAAAAGGGGAACAAGTTCGGCCAACGAGCACCTGTAATTGCGATCCGAAGCGAATTTCAGGAGATCAACTCCGATCGTTAGTAGGGCTTGTATTGTAGGAAGTACTTGGCCAGGTAGGAATCTGTCACTGATCTTCAGCCTGTTCCGTTGTAGCTGAAGAAGATGGGCGGCTCGTAAGGAAGGAAGTGGAACATGCCACTGACATATATCCTAGAAGTCAGGAGAGTTGATTTTGCCAACCAGCATTTTGACTGCGGTCACAGTTCTCCTCATGCCGATTATTTGAGACAGCCGCGCGATTTGAAGTTGGTCGGCCATGCTGGTGGTCCTCTTCTGGGGGTAGAGTCGATGTTTGCGGGTTGCCCACTTCAGTATTCAGTATTCACTGGCGAGGATGGGCTTCATGAGAGAAGGTACTGCGGAGTCCCATATTTCAGAGGCATACAGAAAGTAGGATACACAATGGTTTCCAGATATCTGATTGTGGTTCTTACGTCTGAGTTATGAAGACTCTTGTTCATCATTGTCCATGTCTTTCGCATGATATCTTCTAGCTCGGTGTTAGTCCAATCTATGATCCCGACTATGTATGTTAGTACTGGAGCTGCATATGTGTTTATAGCTTTACTGTGTTCCCTCCGTTCAATTTTGCTTTCAGGAGGCTTCTGAATCTCTGATGATATTTTTCGGTCAGGTACTTCTTGATTTCTTTGTGTTCTTACTGCTCAGCCTGCATCATCCCTAGGTATTTGTAGTTCTCTCCTTCTGTCATAGCTTTGATCTCTTTACCAGTCATCAACTGGTAGTTTCAGCCGACTAATTTTTCCTGGTACAGCGCCTGGGTCTTGCATTTGTTTAGACCAAATTCCATCCTGATGTCCTTGCTGAATTCTTCGGTGAACCGGAGTAGTTGCTGCAATTGCTTCTCGGTTGCTGCGTAGAGCTTGATGTTATCCACGTACATCAGGTGGGTATGAGTGTACAGGTTCTTTCTTCCTTCTTTGTGGTTATAACCATATTTGTTGCCGTTAAGCATGGTGGATAGCGGGTTGAGTGCTAGACAGAACCACAGTGGGCTCAGAGCATCTCCCCGAAAGATTCTTCTTCTAATGGGGATTGGCCTGGTTGTCATGTTCTCAACCTTAATGTTGGTACTCCATTTCGTCATTGCTGTTTCTGGGACGTTTGTCACTATCGAACCTTGTAAATCTTCAGGGTCTCTATTAGCCAGCTATGAGGTACAGAGTCGAAGGCTTTGCGGTAATCGATGTAGGCTGTGTATAGGTTGCGGTCCTTCTTGAAGGCTTGCTCCATAACTGCAGCATCTATACTTAATTGCTCCTTGCATCCCTTGCTCCTGCCCTTTCATCCTTTCTGCTGTTCGGCCATTATGTTCTGACTCTCTAAGTGGTCTGATATCTTCTTAGTTATGGAGCTGGTCAGGATCTTGTACATCGTTGGGAGACATGTGATTGGCCTGTATTTCGCCGGGTTTCTTGTATCTTCATCAGATATGTGACTCCTTCATTGAGAAGGAGTCACATATCTGATCCCGAAGACAATCCCGAAGTGAAGGAGTCACTTCGGGATTGTCTCCGGGTGCCTTACCATTCGGGTGAACTGCTTTGTTAGGTGCTTGTCTGTGCAGGTGAGCTTCTTGTACCAGTAATTGTGGATGTTATCAATTCCTGGGGTTCGCCAGTTGTGGGTGTTCCTGATCGACTGTTTTACTTCTTCTTCTCGAATCTCCCACTCCCTCTCATCTCTTGTATGTCCTTCGTTTTCTTCCGTTCTACTTCTATCTGGGTGCTCTGCTGTTATGTCTTACTTCACTGCTCCAATAGCCGACCGGGCTAGCCGAGTGGGTAAAGTACCTTCCCGGCAACCCAAAGGTCGCGGGTTCGATTTCCGCCTCGGGCTTGGATCAAAGTACTGCAAAAACCTTGGGAGGTGCAATATGGCCACAGAAGCCGATGCGCCAACAACTACCAAATCAAAAATCACTGCTCCAGATATTTCCCCAGAATTCTTCGATCGTCTTCTTCTAGGGTGGTCTGTTTCCTGCTTTCTCATCTTCACCGAGTTTCCTGTAGAAGGCTCTTTGGTCCTCATCGAAAATTCGGTTGGTTATTTTCCTCTGGGAGCTCTCTTTGTATCGCTGTAGTCTTTTGCTGAGTGCGAGGAGGTTCTGCTTCAGTGTGTCCAAGTATTCTCCTGTTCTCTGATTTCTGGTCCCATGTTTGCTGTGGACGCTGTCTCTCTTGAGGATGCTCTTCACCTTTCCAATCAATTTCTTACTTCTATTACCCTGTTGGTACTGGGTCAACTGACCTATCTTGACTCTTAATTCTTCTATATTCTGCTGAAGTCTTCTTTCCCAAGCTTTCCCTTCTGTTTTCGGTTCTTCTGCTGCTGATCTCTCGTTTCTTTTACATTAATCCTAGTAGGTTCTACGGCAGCAGCACAGTATACGGCTGTGTGGATAGCCTCCTGCGTTGCACCATTGTTGTCAAGGTAATGTGGCATTATTTGTCGATTGAGGTGGTCTGTTACTCTCTACGGGATTTTATTTGGCCTCTGCTTAGGTATCACGTGGGTTCTTGTGGGGTCCGTTCCTTCGAATTCTGTTAGGGCCTTCTTCCACTCGTCTTCTATTCTGGATAGCATGACTTCGTCTCTTTCCACTTCAGCTACTCTGGGTTGTATATCTTGCTGTTCCTCCTCTAGTTCCATGGTATATGTTGTTCCTCCTGTGGTTCCATATTGACCATATTCTTTGTGCTTTGTAGCAGATCGCTGACATCCTGCTTGATTTTTTCCAAGATGGCAGGAGCTATTAGGTTCTTCGTGACGATGGTCCTTCTTTGGTTTGCTAATCGCTGTTCTGTGACCTGAATATCCGGGTATCGTTCCAACCACTTTGTATGTAGTCGCGATCTGTACATTGTCATATCGGTCTCTAGCCTGGTTATTTCATAGTATGCTCGCATGATGTATGTATACATTTCAATACTCCACTTCATGCGTTTTCTTCCTTCCTGGGTGATCACTAGCACAGTTGCGCAGGAAACACTTCCAGTTGGTAGGGCTGGTTGGTCTTGCCCTTCGCTTTGGTAGCCTTACGGGAGACAGCGCCACTTGCTCCACTGTCTTGCTCGGGAGACTGTCTCCAACTTTTCGAACCAACCCCTCTCCCTAAGACCCCACTTTATCCTACGCCACGCTCGATGCAGTATGAATAATATTTATCTCCAGCATCATCCATCTATGGAGTGTACAGTACTTGTTTAGCTTCGGCTTATGTCCAGTGGTTTCTTTATTTTTTTTTTTCATTTATTTAGTTCTCATGAGTGACACCAGACGGCGCCACCATCTGCCTCAACTGTCACTCCGACCTTGGGAAAGGTAAGTCCAATGGGGTAACTTTCGCGATGTTTTTTTTTGTTTGTTTTTTGTTTTATTATTATTATTATTATTATTATTATTATTATTATTGATGAAGGTATATGAGGCTAAATGTCCAAGTTTATAGATGATATGAAGGCTGATAGGGTTCTTAATGACAGTAAGGAGGGTACACTACTGAAGCAGGATCAAGAAAAGTTGAGCAGATGTGCTGAGAGGTGGCAATTGAATGTTTAACATTGACAAATGCAGAGTACTGCATTTTAACATTGACAAATGCAGAGTACTGCATTTTAACATTGACAAATGCAGAGTACTGCAATGCAGAGTACTGCAATGCAGAGTACTGCATCAGAGAACCCCAGAGTAACGTGCTGAGTGGTACTACACTCAGGGTAGGGGAGAATGAAAAATCCTGGGTGTGATTTTGCAGTCAGACATGAAGTTTTCTGTGCAGTGCCAAGAGGCTGCAAAAGCAGCTCATGGGGTCTTTTCAGTGATATATAGGAATTTTGCTAGCAGGGATAAGGAGGTGATTGTCGACTTGTATAAGGCAATGGTTAGCCACACCTTGAGTACTGCATACAGGTCTTGAGGCCTCATTTCAGGAAAGATGTAGAGCTGCTGGAATGAGTACAGAAGGGCAACGAGAATAGTGAGTGGAACAAAAGGTTGCTGCTACCAAGAAATGCTTAAGTTCCGCGAGGTGATCTGATTGGGGTATAATAAGGCTCTGAATGGTTTAACTCACCTCAATTCTTGCTCAGATTATGCACCTGAGGGGGCATTAATTCAAATTGAGGAAAGACAGTTGTAGTGTAGAATAGATTTGCCAAAATTTGCTTTTAGCCAGCAAGTGGTTGGTTGCTGGAACAAACTTCCATCTATCATTATGGAATTTGTCAGCTTAAATAAATTCAAGGCTGAACTAGACAAAATTTTGGGGTGAATGGATAGGTTTTTTTTTTTTTTTTTTGACTGATTCTATGTACACTTGGTTTCTTGCATCATATCCTCTACTAATATTAATATTCTGTATCAAACCAGGAAACTCTATCATAACACCAGGGAACTCTATCATAACAGGAACACCGCTTACATTTTGAAGAAATTTGTAGGCGATTCGTTCCTTCAAAGACGTTGTCCTTTGCTCTTTCTATTTTCAGTGGGAGGCAGCTAAAGTGCTAAGTTATTGTTTCGATAATTCATTGAACTGAAAAAATCGACATTTTTTTCCCTCCTCTTCTTCTGGCTTTCTCCTAGTGATGAGTATAATCGAAAGGTCATAATCGAAATAATGAATTTACAGTTCCATAATTGATCATGAAATTTTAATTGAGAATTTTATGCGGACTTTGGGTGGTGGTTAAAGCGCACTCAAAGAGAGAGAGAGAGAGAGAGCGTCTAGTTGAGTTGCACGAGTTAAGCTTTAGTTTTGATAACTTCATTTCGAATCACTCCGCGATTATGCCAATCAATGATTTGCATAATCGATCATAGGAATAATCGATTTAATCATTCGATTCTGCCCATCACTACTTTTCCCTTCTCCACCTCTCATTGAAACTATGGGCGAAGTCTTACGATAGAGCCTTGCATAAACATCAGTGTTGTAATCAGTCTATCGGAGTACTATTTGTCTGTAGTTTTAGTGATGCTCTCTCAGCCTTGACCTGTTAATCAAACTGTGTAACAAGCATGCAGATAAATGCAGCTCCGCGAAGATAATTCACCACTTGGTCGGCGGTGTTCCATATTGTGAATGTTATTCATTTATGTTTTGCAGTATCAATAAGCTGCCAGTTTCATGTTCACAGACAGTTTCGTAAGTACAGAAAGATATATTTGCTATCTTAACAGTTTAAAATGAAAGTATAATACACATACACATATGTAATTCAACATTCAGAAATATAGTAAAATATGGGAAATAAGTCAGAAATAAATGGGAATGAATAAATTTTCTAACATTTTAAAACAATTAATTTATTAATACATACATAGAAGAACTCTTTATTTATTGCATACAAAACGTACATGCCGTACACAATACCCTTCACGGCTACAAGCCAGAAATGACTACGTACATAATGCGCACAATATATTAGTACACTTTTAAGAATTTTTTCGT
Organism: Mastigoproctus giganteus; assembly: GCF_048544385.1. Lineage (NCBI taxonomy): Eukaryota > Metazoa > Arthropoda > Arachnida > Uropygi > Thelyphonidae > Mastigoproctus > Mastigoproctus giganteus. The sequence continues at coordinate 222,593,487 of NC_143583.1, forward strand.
AAAATATTTGGTTATTTTTTGTTGTAGACTCGACTTTACTGTGCATCGTCCATAAAAATGTTCGCATTTGTTTTAACACTCCTGACCATTCGGCTACGTCAGGCACCGTTTGTTAAATATGGTCACCCGCCATGATAAGGGAGCAGCGTATATGGCGCATTTCAAATTTTAAATGAATAGCATATTTGCCACTTTTGTTTGTGATATTCAATTAAAACAAGGTCAGTAATTTCAGGTCCAATCATGAATAACGGTGTCAATGTATAAAGTGAATATAGGCCCAAGCACTGTTGCTAGTCGCTGGAGAGTCCAGAGTGTCCCCAAGACAGAATATGGAATAAGATGCATACTGTTATAAAATTATATCAATGCCTGTGTAAAATCCTGCATCTCTAATATCAGTTTCATAATTATTTTATTTGGGTGTAGAACGTTGATAAGCCATACCAATTTTTGGTATGGCTTATCATTAGCATCTTTGGAAAAACACCACACAAAAAAAAAAAAAAACCTTTAAAAGGAAAAATAAATCATTACTTGCTGCAGAATAAGAATACTACTGGAATTATTATGTGTGGAAGGTTTAATATTTTCCTCATTGCCTTCGTTGCCCTAATTTTCGTGCAACTCATCGTCGATACTGTAACTAGTTTGTTGAATACTCTTCAAAATGTTGGAATCACTCGGATATTCAGCTACTATGACATCGTTATCAGCTCCTAAAAATTCGTCAAGAACAGTTTTTCTCCACTGATCAAATCTCTCGCTTGAAGTTCTTCCCAACAATACTCAATGTCTTGTAGTAGTTCATCCTTGTCTTCGCTGTTAATTGGCGTTTTAACAAAACCTGCTTTTGTGAAACAATTCTTAATCGTTGTTTCATCACATCTTGACTCCACGCTTTCCCCAACTCTGTATGCACATCCGCAAATCTATAACAGGATCTACAGGTTGGTTGGTATTTTATTATAATTCTCAGTATAATTTTTTTTCAGATGCGCCTTGGGTAGCGTATTTTAAAATTCTTGATAAATGTCTTGGTCCATTGGCTGCAGTTTAGACGAGGTATTCGGAGGGAAGAAAAACGAGCTTCACACTAGTAAGTTTCGAAATTACCGAATCGTGTTAATTGCCGACAATCAAAATTCTTAATAAATGCCTTGGTCCATTGGCTGCAGTTTAGACGAGGTATTCTGAGGGAAGAAAAGCGAACTTCACACTAGTAAGTTTCGAAATTACCGAATCTCTTACTAAAAGCTTCAGTTTTTCATTACCAGCCATATTTGCACCAATCGAAACTGTAATTTTCTCCTTACTATTTTTACCACCTAAACATTTATCACTTTTAAAAGTAATAAACATTTTAAAAGTTCGGCAAACATTTAAAAAATAGACCTGTTTCGTCAACGGTGAATAAGCCTTTGTGCTCGTAGTCCTCCATAATTTTTTTTCCAAACTGTTTCTTTCCAGCGGGTACAGTCTTTTTCGATTACAACTCCACTTTTACCAGAAATCACTTTTTCGAGTAAGCCTTTTTAAGCGCTTTTTAAATTTGTCCACCCAACCGGAACTGGCTTTATGCGCCAGAAAATATGCGTACTCCATAACCTTTTCATTTATTAATGGCCCTGATTATCGGCATGTTTTGGTCGAGACCAAAACATTGATTTGAGAAGTTGATTCGAGAATCAACTTCACCCACTTAAAAAAGCGGCTTCATCTACATCTTCACACTGGCATAATTTCAAGCTTCCGACTGCGTCCCGTTTCATCAAACAGTTTGAGAATCGAAACACGGCTTTTCAGAATGGTTGACACTACTGGTAGGGTTAACAAATTTTAAAGAGATTTTTTTTTTTTGTAACTCTCCGATCTACACTGTTAAGCACTTCCACTTTTTCCACTAAACTGAAGGATTCCCTTTAGACATTGTAAGGTTACTTGCACAGCATCTCCGCGTAGGTTCTCTGTATCGGTCGAGCCAGAGTATTAAGTGTGTAGGATATGCAGTATATTGTGCCCATTGTTCATCAGGCCTGTTAGCCGCCAGGCCCCTCGTGGTGCCCGACGTTACCAATACTAGCTGGCGGGGTGTTACCAGAGATTAAATCAGTACTCTGACAGGACTCAACCTACTTTCCTGAGATTTCAGTGGCTAGAACCAAAATAAATAAAATAAAAATTAGAAAAATAAATGGTCGCGAGGATGTTTTATTACGAATTTGAGGTTTTGCTTTAGGAGTACTGTTTGGGGCTTTACGCTGAATGGCTTGATAAAGCCTAATTGGGCCAGACAAGAATTTTGGTGTGGCTTAAAATTTTGATGTAGGGCTAATCCCTGTGTAAGATGACAGATTTGGGTGGGGAGGCAAAGGCTGGGGGGAATAGGAAGCAGAGGGGTCGATAAGCGTCAGTTTGTAATATATAAATTTTCTTCGTTATACAGAAACCATTTTCAATAAAATGACCAAGGGTAAATCTAAAAAGTTCGCTACATAGAAAAATTCGGTATGTGGAAGTTCGTCCGACTGAAATAATTATTTAGAACTGAACTAGTAAATGTCTCCAGTAACCTTGAAATAAGCATTTGTGAATTAAAAAAATTTGCAGATCCTAAACAAAATACCATATATGGGCTCCCAGCCGGGGGGGGGGGGGGGTGGCGGATTTTCCTCTTATTCTTCAAATTAATATTATTTTCTTGCAATATTCAAACCATTTACTGTTGTTGAAAGGTGAGGCACTCGGCCCACGTCGGTGGTTCAGCTGACTTTATTAGCCTGCAATCCATTATTAAGTAAATTCCTTTGATTCTTTTTATTCTTATTAGCTATGGTATTAGTTTTTCAGTAAATTTATTTCAGCTAAGTATGATTGTACTAGTATATGAAAAAAAAAATCTATATATATATATATATATATATATATATACAGATATATAGTGTTATAACGACATTGATATGTGAGTTTAGGGTGAAATCGAAATCATGACTCAGATCAGAGCAGCAAAGCAAAAGGCTCAAGCTAATGGGAGTGAAATGGTCAGGAGAGAATTGAGGGGGCAGTTTCCCTCTGAATCACAGCCTTTTAAAATACACCGCTTGTTTGATGTTTGTGGATAAATCAGGTACGGGACATGTACCTGATTGCTCCACAAATCTGATTACTTTTGTGTGTGCGCGATGTAAGGAGTGTGAGAAAATCTGCCGACAACTCAGCGTTGTTATTGGCCTATATGAGAACTTGAAGGACAGAGTGGATGCCCTCGAAGGATCATAATTGAAGGGCCCATGAAGCTCTCAGTTGCCCACATCAACTCCAGAGCTTGCACAAGATCATCACGCAACACAGCGCCAACCTCCAAGGCAGAATGCGCTAGTCCCACAAGAACTAGAGTCACCTGACAATAGAGTTGACTCTATTGTCAAGGAAACGGGAAACATGGTGTGTATAAAGGATAGGTGGAACACGACCAGGGTATATCTGCCAGGGGCAAAGGTTGATGACGTTGTAGAGCAGATATCATCTTTTAAGGGCGCAAAAGGTGATATTGTTGTCACTAATGATATTAAGAGTAGGAGACCGGCGGAATTACTTAACAAGTACAGGTCACTATTGAAAAAAGCCGTGAAGGTTGAATTTGAAAGTGTCACACACTAGGAAAGGAAGGAGTATATGATGAGAGCCTTTTGAATCAATTCAGCCTTGGAAAGATTGTGCAAGGCTCAAGGGGTAGAATTTTTTTCAGCCTGGTCTGTACTTGTTAGTTAACAGTAGAGACTGCTTCTGCAGGGATGGGATACACTTAAATAGAAAGCGTGCAAGAATATTTGCAGATGCTATCGAAGCAGTGTTAGTTGGGTCGGAAAACTGCTAGCTTGGGGGGAAAGAAGGACTAATATATATTAACAGTAGCCGCTGGCAGAGGTGAAAGTGATTCTTGCACTGCTTCTATTGGAATGAGCAGCAGTCTGGAAAACAAGATGCAGGGTATTTCAGAGACTGTTGGGAGTCATTGCGGTACAAGTAAACACATGGGTTGTGTTGGGGTAGCTAGGAATAGGAACAGGTGCATGTATACTTGCGTATACTGTACACCAATGTTTAGGAGTTTGGTAAATAAATTTGATCAATTTGAGGTGTTGGTCAAAACATCAAAGGCAGATATTGTTGGGATATCAGAGACATGGTGTCACACTGATATAAGGAATGTAGAACTGAAATTTGCGGAGTACACTATGTACAGGACGGATAGACAGAATAGGAAGGGAGGAGGGGTTAAGCTATTAGTTAAGAAACACATAAAATCCAAGGAAGTGCAGGCAGTCGACATCACTGGACAGTGCAGTTTCGAGTGACTGGGAGATGAAAATTGAGAGTAGGAGTGTGCGAGTCTGAGTATAATAAAAAAACTGTACAGGGGAATAGAGTGGGCAAGTAAATCAGAGAGTCTTATAATGGGGGATTTTAATTTCCCAGATATTGACTGGATTTGTGGAATTTGTGGTTGTGGGTTGGTCACTGAGGCACTAGCAAGGCTTTTGTGGATTTATTGGATGATTGTTTTCTACATCAGCATGTTAGGGAGGCAACTGGAGGGAGTAATACTCTTGATGTGATTATCAGTAGTGATTCTTCATGCATTAAGAATCTGCAGAGAAAGGAATCATCAGGTGGCAGTGATCACAATGTGCTGAAGTGGGATTTACTCAAAGAGATAACTACCATCAAGGGTAAAGGGAAGGGTTTTTGCTTTAGTTAAGGTGAGTACGGGGGTCTGAGACAAGTATTTAAATTCTATACGGTGGACCAACTGATGATGTTACCAACAGCAAATTCAGAATGGGAAGCACTCAAAGAATTAATCTTGGAAGCTACTAGGCTTTTCATACCAACTAAGAAATATTGTTCAAGGTTTAGGCCTAAATGGATAATGAACCAATGAGACATGTGGCAGAGAAGAAAAATGAATGGGATTCATATAAATTAATGGGTGACATTAATTATAGGAATAGGAAGCCTATGATAGATATAATCATAGGAAGCCTATGATAGATATAAGCTGGTCTGTAACCAGCTGGTGTGTCACAAAGGAGATTAGGTAGGCAAAAGCAGATTATGGGAAATCTTTGGCAAGTGATGCAAAGAAAAACAGGAAAGAGGTCTTTACCTATGTAAACTCTAGAAGGAAAGGGATGAATCAGATTGGTCCACTGGATATTAATGGTTTAACTGTTGATGATCCTGCTCAGGTGGCTAACAAACTAAATGAATATTTTGCATCTACATTCACACATGAGGAGTTATTCATGGAGGAGAATGCCAGAGGTGAATTTAAGTCTGGCAGTGAGCTAGATGATTTTGTAATATCTGAGAGGAAAGTGGAGGAGAAATTGTTGAAGATAAAAACATAAGAAAGGCACCCGGGGTGGATGGGATCTATATAGTTATATTAAAGGATGCAGCAAAGTAAGTAAACAAACCTTTTAGCATTAATTATAAGAGCTTGTTTGGACTCAGGAGAGGTACCCATGGACTGGAGATGTGCAAATGTGATCCCAATTCACAAAGGAGGACAAAGAGTGACAAAAAAGTAAATATAGACCTGTTAGTTTAACTTTCTGTTCCAGGGAAAAAAATGGAAGCACTGTTTAAAGACGCACTGCAGGATCATATAGACAAGACTTCAGTTATAGCTTGGACACAGCATGGTTTTGTTAAGAGAAAGTCTTGTCTCACGAATTTAATTGGATACTATGATGTGGTCACAAAAGAATTGTATGCAGGGAATAACTTTGATATCATATATTTGAATCTTAGAAAGACTTTTGATACTGTCTCACCTGGAAGACCGCTGCACATATTGGAGCAGTGTGGCATTTGAGGCAAATTGCTGCTATTTAGTGGTAATCAATGGACACTGCTCTTCATGGACTAATGTTATTTGTGGAGTCCCTCAGGGTTTAATGTTGAGTCCATTGTTGTTTTCTGTATTTATAAATGATATTGAAGATGGTATATCAGGTATGTCCAAGTTTGCAGACGATACGAAAATTGGCAGGGTTGTTAAGGACACCAATGACTGTACGCTTCTGCAACAGGATCTAGAAAAGTTGAACAGGTGGGCTGAGAGGGGGCAAATGAAGTTTAACATTGACAAATGTAAAGTACTACATATGGGTAGCAGTAACCCCGGAGTAACGTATCAACTCTGTGGTACTACACTGACAGTGGTAGAGATCGGAAAGGACCTGGGGGTAATTGTGCAGGCAGATATGAAGTTTTCTGAGCAGTGCAGACTGTCTGTAAGAGTACCTCTTGGAGGAATTTTTCTAGCAGGGGGTAAGCAGGTGATTACCCCATTGTGTAAGGCAATGGTCAGGCCACACCTTGAGTGCTATATACAGATCTGGAGACCTCATTTTAAAAAGGATGTAGAGCTGTTGGATCGTGTACAGAGAAGGGGAACAAAATTCGTGAAAGGAACAGTGGGTTGCTCTTACGAAGAAAAGCTTAAGTTTTGCAAATTACAGTGTCTGGAGACTAGGCACCTGCGATGTGATCTGTTTGAGTTGTATAAAGCCTTGAATTGTTCGAGCATGCTCAGTGCTGATGGAATTCTTCCTCATGCGCAGAATAATCTCAGATGATTATTCTGCGCATGAGAGCATAAATTCAAATTGAGGAAAGACAGGTGTAGGATAGATGTGCGGTAGTTTGCCTTTAGCCAGCGTGTAGTTGGTTGTTGGAACAGACTTCCCTCCTTTGTTGCGGAATTTGAGAGCCTCAATAAATTTAAGGCTGGGCTGGACAGGTATTTGGGTCGAACGGAGGGGTGAAATGGGAGCTGATTTTTTTGGCTGATGCTGCATAAGCTTGCTTTCTTGCATCGTATGCCTCTACTAATGCTAATGACAAAGTTCGGTGGTGGCATGTTGGGTGCTGACGTGCGGCGAGGGAACAATTTTATTAGAGTCAAAAAGAATATTTTATGTCGTCGGCATAATAAATAAAATTACTGGAAATAGCACTACACCTTGTAGTACTCCTGAAGTGAGATTATATTCTGCTCGGAGTTCTTCATGGTGTTTGTCATCAAAATATCCTTCTAATCTATTGCAACCTGCCTTCAACGTGGAAATACAATTTTGAAGTTTTCAAGTACGGTTATCGATATCTTGGACCCTTTCGTTTAGAACTTGTACTCTGAAAACAGATTAGTAATAGTGGATCTTTTTTGTTTTACTCTAATGGGGTGGGGAGAACTCTAATGGGGTGCGGAGATCTGTGCCCAAAGCAATGTTGCGTTATTGCAGAGAGAAAGAAATTGATTGGTATTTTTAGGGTCTTAGTAGAATAAACTACTAAGACCCTGAAAATAAAGTACAATTGATCTATATAACGTAGTAGTCTTAGCAGAGTATAACTGGATCAGTGGGTTCGTTAGTTCTTTAAGGCACAGGCCTAACAAAGTATTGATATCATTTTTGTGGAAGGACTCCGTCTTTTATAATGTTTTTCCACTAACTAATTGCTTTCATTTATTAACTCCCCCTGTCATTTTTTCGGAGAATATACACCAATTGTTTAAATTCTCTTTAGCTACAAAAGTTTTTTGTTTCATTGTTAAGATAGGATTTTGTCTATTTTTGCATTGTGGCTCAGCTATTCTTAACTGACTACAGTTGGCAATGCTGATGTGATCGCCATTCTAGTCCTAGGCGTCATGCAGTTTGGTCGTGCACAATGGTAACTTCAAAGTAATTCAGAGTTTAGTTGTGTGCCTGTGTCCGTCAGTCACATTACATTTGAGTGTCGTATTTGTTTTGTTCTGTGCATTATTTCGTGCCTTGTTTGTGCACAAACAAGGCACGAATAATGTGCACAAACAAGGCACAAAATGGTGCCTCCCTGTCATTTTTTCTGGATCCGTCACTGAATAGAGGCCATACTTCTCGCTGTATTTTCCTTGGTTTTGGCGGATGGCCAAAATCGTTAAAATCATCGAATCGGTAACATTAAGCCGTTTAGTGTATAATTTTTGACAATACTGTATGTTTTTACCTTTATATTCGCAGGTAGGAACTGGCTCTTTTATGACTTCTATTACATGATTTCGGCCACCGATTGATTATACTACTTGGTCCGATTATAAACTCTGCTTTGAATCCACACCATACTGTAACGTATGAACTTTGTAGTGGTCTTTCATGCAGCACAGATGAATGAGAAGTTCTCCATATTCGAAAAGTGTCTCATCAAACCACAAGATTACTCGAGTCCATGTATCGACAACTCGGCGTTCTTATGGGCCTATATGAGAGCTTGAAGGACAGGGTGGATGCCCTCGAAGAAACTAAATTGAGGGGCCCATCAAGCTCTCAGCTGCCCACATCAACGCCATAGCTTGCACTTGGGCATCGCGTGACATAGAGACAACCCATAAGGCAGAATGCGCTGGTCCCGAAGGAACTAGTAGTTGTTGGTGACTCTATTGTCAGGGAAACGGGGAACATGCTTTGTAAAAAAGATAGGTGGAACAGGACCAGGGTATGTCTGCCAGGGGCAAAGGTTGATGACGTTGTAAAGCGAATATCATCTTTTAAGGGCACAAAAGGTGATATAGTTGTACACGTTGGCACTAATAATATTAAGAGTAGGAGACCGGCAGAATTACTTAACAAGTAAGGTCACTGTTGAACAAAAGCCGAGAATTAGGGTTGAATTTGAAAGTGTCTGCAATTCTGCCCAGACACGATAGGAGGGAGTATATGATGAGAGCCATGTCGATCAATTCGGCCCTGGAAAGATTGTGCAAGGCTCAAGGGGTAGAATTTTTTTCAGCCTGGACTGTACTTGTTAACAGGAGAGATTGCTTCTACAGGGATGGGATACACTTAAATAGAAAGGGGGCAAGAATATTTGCTGATGCTATCGAGGCAGTGTTAGGTGGGTCGGAAAACTGCTAGCTTGAGGGGAGACAAAGACCAATAGATTGACAGTAGCCACTGGCAGAGGTGAAAGAGATTCTTGCACTGCTTCTATTAGAATGAGCAGAAGCCTGAAAAACAAGATGCATGGTATTTCAGAGACTGCTGGGAGCCATTGCGGTACAAGTAAACACATGGGTTGTGTTAGGGTAGCTAAGAATAGAAACAGGTGCAGGTATACTTGCGTGTACACCAATGCTAGGAGTTTAGTAAATAAATTTGATGAATTTGAGGTATTGCTCAAAACATCGAAGGCAGATATTGTTGGGATATCAGAGACGTGGTGTCACACAGATATAAGGGATGCGGAACTGCAATTTGGGGAATACAACGTCTACAGAAAGGATAGACAGGATAGGAAGGGGGGAGGTGTTATGCTATTAGTTAAGAAACACATAAAAACCAAGGAAGTGAAGCCAGTCGACATCGCTGGACAGTGCAGTGTGGAGTCAGTTTGGTGTGACATAAACATTCGGTGATCAAAATTGAGAGTAGGAGTGTGCTATAGGCCTAATGACTCTGGTGAGTATAATAAGGAACTGTACAGGGAAATAGAGTGGGCCAGTAAATCAGAGTGTCTTATAATGGGAGATTTTAATTTCCCAGATATTGACTGGAATTTGGGGTCTGGATACTCACACACTAGCAGGGCTTTTGTGGATTTATTGGATGATTGTTTTCTACATCAGCATGTTCCGGAGGCAACTAGAGGGAGGAATACTCTTGATTTGATTATCAGCAGTGATTCTTCATGCATTAGGAATCTGCAGATAAATGAACCACTAGGTGGCAGTGATCACAGTGTGCTGAAGTGGGATTTACTCAAAGAGGTAACTACCATTAGGGATAAAGGGAAGGGTTATTGCTTCCGTAAAGGCGACTACGATGGACTGAGACAGTATTTAAATTCTATACAGTGGGACCACTGATGATGTTACCAACAGCAAATTCAAAATGGGAAGCATTCAAAGAACTTATCTTGGAAGCTACTAGGCTTTACATACCAACTAAGAAATATTGTTCAAGGTTTAGGCCAAAATGGATGTCAGATGAACTAATGAGGCATATGGCAGAGAAGAAAAATGCATGGGATACTTACAAATTAACACATGACACAGAAGCCTATGATAGATACAAGTTGATATGCAACCAAGTTACAAAGGAGGTTAGGCAGGCGAAGGCAGATTACGAGAAATCCTTGGCAAGGGATGCAAAGAAAAACAGCAAAGAGTTCTTTACTTATGTAAACTCTAGAAGGAAAGGGATGAATCAGATTGGTCCACTTGATATTGATGGGTCAAGTGTTGATGATCCTGCTCAGGTAGCTAACAAACTAAATGAATATTTTGCATCGACATTCACACATGAGGAGTTATTCAGCGAGGGGAATGCCAGAGGTGTATTCAACTCTAGCAGTAAGCTACAGAATCTTGAAATAACTGGGAGTAAAGTGGAGGAGAAACTGTTGAAGATAAACACAAGAAAGGCACCCGAGGTGGATGGGATCTATCCAGTTATATTAAAGGAGGCAGCAAAGGAAGTAAGCAAACCCTTAGCCATAATTATGAGAGCTTCCTTGGACTCAGGGGAGGTACCCATAGACTGGAAATGTGCAAATGTGACCCCAATTCACAAAGGAGGATCAAAGGCTGACACAAGTATTTATAGGCCTGTGAGCTTAACTTCTGTTCCAGGAAAATTAATGGAGGCACTGGTTAAAGAAGCACTGCAGGATCATTTAGACAAGACTTCAGTTATAGCTCAAACACAGCATGGTTTTGTTAAGGGGAAGTCTTGCCTGACCAACTTGATTGGATACTATGATGCAGTCACAAAAGAACTGGATGCAGGGAATAACTTTGATATTATATACTTGGATCTTAGAAAGGCTTTTGATACTGTTGCACATGGAAGACTGCTACACAAATTGGAGCAGTGTGACATTGGAGGCAAATTGCTGCTATGGATAAAGGGGTGGTTGAGGGGGAGAAGACAGAGAGTGGTAATCAATGGACACTGCTCATCGTGGACTGATGTTATTAGTGGAGTCCCTCAGGGCTCAGTGTTGGGTCCATTATTGTTTTCTGTATTTATAAATGATATTGATGATGGTATATCGGGATTAATGTCCATGTTTGCAGACGATACAAAGGTTGGCAGGGTTGTCAAGGACACTACTGACACTATGCTGCTGCAACAGGATCTGGAAAGGTTGAGCAGATGGGCTGAGAGGTGGCAAATGAAGTTTAACATTGACAAATGTAAAGTACTACACATGGGAAACAGCAACCCCAGAGCAACGTATCAACTCTGTGGTACAACCCTGACAGTGGTAGAGAATGAAAGGGACTTGGGGGTGGTTGTGCAGGCAGATATGAAGTTCTCTGAGCAGTGCAGACTGGCTGCAAGAGTAGCTCATGGAGTATTGTCAATGATATACAGGAATTTTTCCAGCAGGGATAAGGAGGTGATTATTCCATTGTATAAGGCGATGGTCAGGCCACACCTAGAGTACTGTATACAGGTCTGGAGGCCTCATTTCAAGAAGGATGTAGAGCTGCTGGAACGAGTACAGAGAAGGGCAACAAGATTAGTGAATGGAACAAAGGGGTGCTCTTACGAAGAAAGGCTTAAGTTTTGCAAATTACAGTGTCTGGAGACTAGGCACCAGCGAGGTGATCTGATAGAGGTGTATAAAGCCTTGAATGGTTTAAGCATGCTCAATGCTGATGGGATTCTTCCTCTAGCTCAGAATAATCACCTGAGAGGGCATAAATTCAAATTGAGGAAAGACAGATGTAGGATAGACGTGCGGAAATTTGCCTTTAGCCAGCGGGTGGTTGGTTGGTGGAACAGACTTCCATCCTTTGTGGTGGAGGTTGATAGCCTAAATAAGTTTAAGGCTCAGCTGTACAGGTATTTTGAACGAACAGAGGGGTGAAGTGGAAGTGGGTTTTTTTTTTTTTTTTGGCTGATGCTGCATAAGCTTGCTTTCTTGCATCAAATGCCTCTACTAATGCTAATGCTAATGCTAAAAAAAGTTCCATACGAGCCAGAAATCGTAGAGCAAAATCTATTCGTTATTGCTGATCACAAGATCTTTTACGGCAACCAGCGTAAAATTATTAGCATTCTACTTTGCATAGTAGTAACCCAGGTGTATAATCCTAGGGTTCGGATTTTTATGTATTATCATATTCATTTTCCGTTTACATAAAGGCATGAAACTTATGTGTCCATGTTACATGGTCTGAGGATCCTACAGAAGCGTGTTTGTAATTTCATATTTCACACATTGGGTCATAATTTCAAAAATATCATATTTAATAGCATAATTTATACTTGTCGACATAAAATTTTCATATTTCGCCTTACAATAACAGAAATTATTTATCAAATTAATTTAAAATATATTTCTAAAAAATCGTAGGAATTTACATTTAATCATTTCACACACCGTAGTGTAATCTTAGCTATAATTTAAATTTTACAGTAGTTTCGCATTATACCGAGTTCAACTAATTATTCGTTCAACTTGTTTTATACAGTAGAAACTTCAGCTGTTGTGAAATGAAGCCAAAATTAAGCTTTTTAGAAAATGGATTTCTTCTGTGGTTATCTATGAGAAAATAATATATTGCAACGCGTTAAATAAAGAGGTACGTGAATTAGTTAATAAATATAATATCGGGGTAGATACAACAAAGATAACTCTTAAAGAACAACTACGATAGTAGTGTGAAAGGCATCATTTCGTCTGTATCTCATATTGTGCTCTTCCTTTACAACGAGTTGCACTATGTCGAATAAGTAACGCTTAACGAGAAGACTATTGTTACTTAATCTCAGGGAGTACCACCACCCAGACGGCACCGTTTCTAAGCTAGTTGCTTTTTCATCGGTGGGTGGTGGTAAGACAAGTAACAATAGTCTTCTCTATTGGTGAAGCGCTACTTATTCCAGGTAGTGCAATACATGGGCAACTCGTTTGAAGGAAGAGCACAATATGAGATACAGACGAAATGGTGTCTTTCACGCTACTATCGTAGTTGTTCTAAATCTGTTTTGCATCTACACCGATATTGTATAGAATCTAAAACTATTAAATATTATGCCTTGCTGCATTTAGTTTATTAAGTAAATTAATTAATTACCTGGTAATAGATCTAGCATTTTTATCTTTGGATGCTCACATCTGGTGAGTATGGGCTTGGGCACACCTAGGATCCCGAGCTGGTTATCATCATTCTTCTCTTTCTTGGTGATTTTCTCTCTCTCTCTCTCTCTCTCTCTCTCTCTCTCTCTCTCTCTCTCTCTCTCTCTCTCTCTCTCTCTTTCTCAGGGTAACTCTCTTTCGTACTCTCTCTCTCTCTCTCAGGGTAACTCAGGAATTTTTTTTTTTTTTTTTGCTGGTGCAGCATAAAAAACCTCAGACTTCCTTGCACCATATAGTTAATAATAATATGGACATTCCAAATCTAATGCTCATGCATAATATGCATGACTTTTACTTAAGTTGGTAACATGTGGACATGTGGACATGTGTTTATGTAAGGGGAGGCTCCTAGAATGTCAGTTCAACTCCGCCTCGTATCTCTGTGAAGAACAGTATCACTACAAATGGGCCAGATGTGTGTGACGTCGGTTTGTGTGTATTATGTGTGTGTGTTCTGTTGTTATGTTCTGACCGCTTGGCTACCCAGAAGCATCAGTCACCTGGACAGATGATTCTGGGTACTCGTCCACACCACGGGAAGGTGGGCCAGTTCCAGTAGATGGGACACCTATGGTCTCAGAGCATGAGACAAAAAAAAATAATAAATAAAATAATAAAATAAAAAAAAAATAAAAATAAATAAATAAATAAAATAAAAAATAATTTTTTTTTTCTTTTTCCTTCTCTGGGGCCCACTCCAGAGGGGAAAAAAAAAATAAAATTAAAAAAAAAAAAAAAAATATATATATATATATACTAAGTATATATATATATATTGGTTTTTAGCATATATACGCAAACATGCATACGTATATATATCAAAAAGTGAAAAGGGAAAAACCAAGGGGGGGGGGGAGAGAGAGAGATCAAGAAAAGGGTAGATCTTCCAGTTGTGCAGCCAGTAAGAACGGCAGCATAAAAACACTTCGGTGCCTCAGCCAGATTGATCTTATCATCCTCGTATCACTGGAATCATACTTTTCCTTAGTTCAAACACTTCTTTAGCAAATACCTGGAGCATCTGAAACTTACTAGAGTCTCTTAAAAATATAGCTTCTTCTCCTGGAGCTATACTCTCAAGAATTTCACGTATCGCTGTCCTGGCATTGTCATACATTCGACAATCATATAGTATGTGCCGCTAGCCTTCCCTGGCCCCGCAAAAACAAAGGTCCGTGTTACTTAGTCCTAATGCATATAATTTCTCATTCATTGACCCATGCCCTGTTAACAAAAATGACGACTTCTAAACTAGGTGTAAACCAATTGCGAACCTTTTTATCATTCAGAAAAGTCACGTTCGGGATAAACAAGTTGGTCACTCTTCCAGTAGGTATGGTATCCCATCTTGTCTGCCATAAATTGATTATATCATTCATACATCTTTTCTTTTCGCCTCTGCAGTCAGAGCGAATATTTATCTCTATACCAAAAAGTTCTGTAGGAATTTCCCTCTTAATACGGTAGCAAAAACCACGACACAACAAATGTAGATCCAAGGGTAGCGCTCCGGCCAACACCTGCAGCGCGGCAGTGGTCACCGTTCTGCACACTCTTACAATACCAAGAAGCATGATGCGTTGTATGGAATTTAGTTTAGCCCGAAACGTAGCTATTTTAACTCTATGGAACCAGGCTCCTGCAGCGTACGTAGTTATAGGAAGGAATACTGCCTTGTAATACAGAAACAGTGTTTTATGTGATAGGCCCCAGTCAGACTTTGAAATTCTAATGATAGCACCAGAAAATTTCCTGATTTTATTGCTTAAATATAATAAGTGCTGGTGAAATGATAACTTACTGTCCCCAATAATTCCCAGGTATTTGGTATCAAGGACCATTGGTAACTGTACACCATTCAACTTGATCTGAGGAGGTCGATTTGTATCTAAAGCTGTTTTAAATAACATCATTTTAGTTTTGTAAGGACTAATAGCAAGCTTAAAGCTTTGAGCCCAAGAACTTAAGTCTGTCAGCACACTACTAGCTCTCTGTTCTAAGAGTGAGCGAGATCGTCCTGCAATTATAATTGTCAGATCGTCTGCAAATGCCAGCACCTTACAATTAGGGAATGTGCGAACCAACCAATTCTGTAAAACTAGGTTCCAAATAAGGGGTCCCAAGACGGAGCCTTGAGGACATCCTCTCACAACCTGTTTCGTAGCTCAAAGTGCTTGGACTTCACTAGCACATATCTATTTGAAAAGTAACTCTTGAAAAGCATATATAATTCCTTGGAACAATCAGCGTTTCTTAACTGAGCCATCGCTGCCTCCCACCAAACAGTATCAAATGCCCCTTCGAAATCCACGTATATTGCTAATTCATATTTGGATGTAGAATTCTCAATATGCTTTCGAAATGCCACTAGACAATCTTCACAGGATTTCCCAGGAGTGAACTCATATTGCTGAGGCGATATCATATCCTGTTGCACTAGCGGGTCGGTTAACCGTAATGCCATTAACCTTTCAAGGATTTTACCAAGGTTTGCCAAAAGAGCGATAGGGCGATATGATTTAGGTTTAGTTAGTGGCTTCCCAGGTTTTCTAACTAACTTCAATAATGTAATCTTCCACTGCGTTGGAAACAGCCCTTCTGTTAGACATTTGTTAAACATTAATAAAAGGATATTAGGTAACGACTTATAGAACCTCGTTATAAATATATCCTCGACTAGATCAATTCCAGGACATTTTGTCAGGTTAAGTTTCTTCAAAACTCTTGTAAGTTCTTCCATCGTAAACTGCGCAGTATTTTCTCTAGCTACATAGAGCCGATTATCTCTACGTATGCCGGTTTGATACTCAGTATCTTCCTGAGGATCGTCAGATGGAAATAACTTACTTAAAATTATCTCAACGGAGTCCTTCCAACCAATAGTCTCACTGATATCCGTGGTTACAGTATTAAACACTTCCCCATACCTGAATTTGTCACGTGACAGTTTATATAGTAAACCCCACGGGTTAGAATTTCCCGATTCTTTCACTTAAGTTGGTAAAGTACTTAACTACTTAAGTGTTAGTACCTTAGCCGTTAGTAGAGAGAAAATCTTTATTGTACACTAAAGATACAATAATGTGCCCGCCACAGCCAGGCGGCCAGGGGCTTCACAAAGATATAGGGTAATATAAAAATATGTACAATATGCCAAAAAAATAACATAAGATTAAATTAACTTAAAAACGTAGCATTAACCATTCAATAGTTATGAGTATAAGGCAGATATACACCAAGATATATACACGTTCATATGCACAAAGCACATATTTCAGAATATTCACACAAGTCAGAATATTTCACAGTGCCAAATTGATGTTCGGTATGCATTTTCTTGTGAAACAGTTCGTCGATTTGCCTGCGACGTGCCGTTCTGCGCCTCATAGGAGATAGCAAGTGGAGATATCAGTAACAGTCGACATCAGGGGCCAAACAAAAGGGGAACAAGTTTGGCCAACGAGCGACTGTAATTGCGATCCGAAGCGAATTTCAGGAGATCAACTCCGATCGTTAGTAGGGCTTGTATTGTAGGAAGTACTTGGCCAAGTAGGAATCTGTCACTGATCTTCAGACTGTTCCGTTGTAGCTGAAGAAGATGGGTGGCTCGTAAGGAAGTGGAACATGCCACTGACATATATCCCAGAAGTCAGGGGGGTTGAATTTGCCAACCAGCATTTTGACTGCGGTCACAGTTCTCCTCATGCCGATTATTTGAGGCAGCCGCGGGATTTGAAGTTGGAGGGCCATGCTGGTGGTCCTCTATTAGGGGGGGGGGCGATGTTTGCGGGTTGCCCACTTCAGTATCCAGTATTCGCTGGCGAGGATGGGCTTCATGAGAAAAGGTACTGCGGAGGCCCATATTTCAGAGGCATACAGAAAGGTAGGATACACAACGGTTTCCAGATATCTGATTGGGGTTCTTGCGTCCGTGTTATGAAGAAGATGTTGACGGGCAATCCAGCACATTCGGCTGATCTTGCGTAGAAGACATTCGATGTAACAGTTGAACCTAAGGTTTGGGTCGAAGATTACACCGAGATCTTTGTGTTTAGTTACACTTGGAATAACTGCACCCTCCAGTGAGGGTTGTATGAATGTGGGACACTTCTTGAGATAAAAAACCATAATAACGGATTTTTGGGGGTTCAGTTTAAGACTGAAATGGTTGAGATGGCTACAGAAAGCTGTGATCTTATTACAGATTTCCGATGTGATCACTCCTCTGTCGGCTGATGGTGGTATTTCTGTTAGGAACTTTATATCGTCGGCGTAGCTAATAACATCATCTCTGTTACACACAAACGGAATAAAGAGGGCGATAAAAAGTAACTCCGATAAAACGCCACCTTGCGGCACACCTGCATTGATCGATCGGGGATAGGAGAGGTTGCGATGATTGAGGTACACTGTTCTATTCCAGAGGAGCGAGTGCAGGAAAGCGAAAACGTCACCTTTGATCCGAAAAAAATTGGTTAGGAAATTCAGAAGGGCTGAGATGTTCAGGCTATCAAAGGCAGCTTCGATATCGGCATAAACAACCGCCATTTCTGATCTGGCCTCAAAAGCATTTAGAATTTCCGTTTGGACTGCCAGAAGGTTGGAGAGAGAGATTTAGGGAGAAAATAATGGAGTTGCTTTTATGGTTGTGGAAGAAGATGGCGTGTTATATGCGGAAGAAGGACTTTTTCCAGTAGCTTTAGGATGGTGGATGCAGTGGATATTGGTCTATAGTGCTTCGGCTGGCTTGGTAGTTGAACTTTAGGTAGTGGGGCGAGAGCGTATTTGCTTCAGGATGCAGGAAATACTCTATAAGAGAGGATGAAGTTGAACAAGTAGAGCAGAGGATCAAGGATATATGGGCTTAGGCACTTTACGATGAAATGCGGGACTTTATCGACACCAGCGGCGCATGACGGACGCAACGAGTTGATGGCTTGAAGGAGCTGCTGTCGATCGATTTGAATGGAAAACAGCCCATCATCTGGACCAGAAATGGGGTCTGGTTGGTAATCATATGGTTGTGTGATGTTGTCTTGGAATCTGGCTACATAGTTGATCCATTCAACTGGATTGAAGTTGGAACCTGGTTCAGAGTTACGGGTATATGGCACTTTGCCTTTGGATAAGGTCTTGTCAGTATATTTTTTAATGGCTTGAGATTTCAGTCTGTTAAACAGTGCTCTATCTTTGGAGTACGGAGTTCGGTCATATGCTGTACCAGACTGTTTCCATTGTTTATGGAGGGACTGTTTGCACTTGAAACTGTAATTTAGCTCCGAAGACCACCAAGCATTAGTTCTAGCAGAGATACTGACCTGTTTAGCTGCTGAGAACATGGTAACAGTGCGCAACCATCTAGTTAATGTCTAGAGCCAGTTCCGGATCTCCTGATTCAAGAACTTCCCAGGGAATTAATCTTGTTGCATAAAGGCTTCAGTTGTAGATGCTCGGTTGTAGGAAGGTGGGAGAGATGATGATCTTCCTTTTGAGGTTGTGGGTGACAATAAAGTTGGGTGTTGGGAGTTGCAATAGGACTACGATGGGTTCATGATCGGATTCAAAGTGAGTTTCAGGTTTAATGTCGACGCTACAGGAACCAGACGATAATATGAGATCCAGGCGATGAAGACCTCTAGTTGGGCCTTCATTTATGATCCTGAGGCTACTAGGTGCAATCTTAGCCAATAAGTGACTCATGAAGATATTGGAGACTTGGTGGTAAGTTAAAATCTCCGCAGATGAGGTGGATGATTATTAGTCAGGATGCAATATCATTGATTGTCTGAGCATCGGGGGTTGGGGGTATATATATTGCACCTAGATCTAATAAGCAGGAGTCGATCTTGACCGTTACTATCAATGCTTCGAATAGATTGGATTTGCTGGAGACTACATGTACGAACTCAAGTCTGCTGGCATTTATGATAACAGCAATACCCCCACCTCAGGTGTGAGATCGGGAGGTGAAGAAAGATTTGTAACCGGCAGCTTGGGCGGAGGCAGTTGATTCTTGTTGTGTTTCCAGCCAGGTTTCAGACATGCAGATGACATCAGCCATTTGGGACAGGAGTATCTGCTCAAGTGTCTCGAGCTTATTCCGAATACTACGAACATTTTGATAAAAAAAACTTGAGTGTAAGGTGACACGAGACCTTCAGGAGTGCTGATTCGAGGACAGGATTTATTTTCCTCGTTGGCTTTTTAGCACGGCTGGTTACAATAGTTGGTATCAGCTGAGAGTGGATTTCATTGGAGCTGTGGTATTGCAGAGATTGATCAGAGGTTTTGTCATCAGGGTATGTATAGGGCTCATGCTCATCATCGTGTGACTCTGATTCCTGGTTTTGGGGCTTCTGAGAATAGGAAAGTCTATCATGGTGTCACGCTTGGGAGTAGTCTTGGTGGGATAGCGCATTAACCATGGCTAGACGTGGGGTGATATTGGATTTAGGTTCGTAGTATGGCCTGAGTAGTGATCCAGACGGCCAGAGAGCAGTCGCTGATATGGAGCTGAAATGCTGTGCATCGCACTCAACTTTGAACGATGTATGCAGGGGTGCTTTCATAAGAAGTGTGACGGACACAGTAAGGTGCAGCTCATGCATTATGTATGACTCGATATCATCTGGAGTTGTATTTGGGGCCAGTCGGGAAATGAATAGACTTCGACAAAGACGGACAGTTGGGGTGATGCATCGCCTGTAGCTTGGAGGTGGCCGAGGTGCCCATTTTAAATGATCACCTTCTCTTTAGAACAGTTGGAGTTCCCAATTTATTCACTTCAGTGTGGCGAGGCTTACTGTAGTAACTCTGGGCCACAAGTGTAGAAGGAGGTGCAACTATAACTGCCGCCCAGGATGGTTGCAATGTTAGCAGTGAGGGTCCGCAATTGTGAATTTCAGGTTTCTTTGGCATTGTAGGTTGATACACTCGGCTGGAGTACGAGTAAGGCTCGACGATAGTTTCAGGATTGCGTTTCCATTGCAATTTAGTAGATGGCTTCTGTGATTTGTGGAGTGGGACACTAAGTGGTTTATCTGGATTAGCTGATTCTACAGTAGGATTGGCAGGGTTTCTGGTCTGGTTTTCCTGGCAAGGAAGTTCTTCGGCTATCTGGATCTCGGGGCAATTTAGTGTTTGGCCTGAATTCAGTACATTAGTGCTGTAAGATAAGTTATTGTGAGCCTGATTAGGAGCGCAGGTCTGAGTCGTAGTGCATTTAATAGCTGGACCACCATCATTACATCTTCACAAACTTAGGTCTTGAGAAAGGTTATGAGCTATGGAGGATACGTAGTTATTAGTGCAGAGCATGCGATGTTTGATATCTTCAAGTATTAATGTTATAATAATTTCAAGTGATTTACGTTTCTTGAAGAGGCACGTGGAGGGGCTAGGAAACAAAGAGTCAGCAAGCGAAAAATCAGTTTGTGTAGACACATTAGTAAACGTGATAGAAGGTGGGGAGTTCCTTCTTTAAGGATCCGCATGCATTGTTGGCTGTGAATGCGGGATATTGGCGAAGTCTTCTGTTTGAGTTGCTATAGTGGCGACATTGTGATGGTGAGACTTATCCTTCGCTTCCGTTAAGTTAGGGAAGCTAGAGTCTTCAACCAAACAGGTTGTGGTGTTACTGATATCACAATGGGAAATAAGCCGTTTCATGGATCCGGCCCTTTTACCTGGGAAGCAGTCAGTTGGATGAAATGTATCCGCAGCTGAGGTGATGGAAGTGGTTGTTGTTTCATTATCATCTGCTAATGGAACTGCAATCGCTTTGCCAAGTTGATTATCTGTGCAACTGGTAAACTGCTCGCAGGACCTAAATTTTTTCGGCTGGTTGTTCTTGCAAGGAAGGCACGTGAAATGCTTGCGACACAGGTCATTTAATTTATGTAGGGATTTTAGGCCTGAACATGATTCGCAAAGCAGGACGAAACATAATATCCACGAGACCGCTTCACTGACATGTCTGATGCAGCGGCTGAAAACGACAGTAGTCGTCTTTAGTTGATTTTTGGTGTTCCTAGACGGCATTGCAGTATAACGGAAAACGACAATAATGATTTTAGTAGTTACCCTACCAGGGAGGAAACCGACGGCAAAGCAGAGCACTTTCTGATAGTACTTTAAACATAAAAAAAAAATATATATTTTTTTTTGTTTTAAAAAAATATATTTTAATGTTTATATTTCAAAAAAAAAATTTCCAATTGTGATATTTTTATTATATTACTTGTTAGACATTTGTATTACAAGTCGTTGTACAACTTTAAAAGAATAAAAAAAAGAAAATATTATCATTTATACGGTATGTAAAGTTAAATTTAATGACAAATTTTCATCATGTTTTGACATTTTAAGGTCATAAAAATCCGAACCCTAATAATCACTTTCTAATTTTCCTCTTAAAATCACTCCAGTACCTATTACTATATATACCCTGAGTGATTGCTGAATTATGACCACCCCTATGAAAACTGAATGCGACCCGTTGTCCACGTGAGGTACGAGAGTGCACAGTTAGTCGACCTACGCAGCATAGATAAGGTGTCAATGGTTCAGTAGGTAGTAAAATTCCTAGCGTGACGGGTAAAAGGAAGGATTTATCAGACTTCTATAAAGGACAGATTGTGGGTGCTGGACAAGCTGCTGCCTCTATTTCCCAAACAGCTGAAATGGTGGGGTGTGTGAGAGCAGCAGTAGTTTAAGTGTATCAGAAATTGCGTCAAAATAGTCAAATAACGATCCGACGGCAAGACTGCAAAGGTCAGCGAAAGGTTGATGTTAGAGGTGAGCGCCCGGGTCCGACGACTCGTACAGGCATGACCATGCATCACACGCTCGCACGTACGGGCTATACCAGTAGACGACCCCTACGGCATCACATTACCATGGTTCATCGGCTTAAAAGACTCGCCTGGTGCAAAGAGCATGCAAGTTAGAAGACTGGAAGAAAGTGTGCTGGTCGGATGAGTCACGTTATTTACTCCACACCGCGGATGGCCGTATATGGATTTGGCGTCAACAACGTGAGGCTCTTTATCCGTCATGCATGGTATCGAATATGTAGATCGGTGGAGGCGGTTGTATGATGCGAGGCATGTTTCACTGACAGGAACTTGGACCCGTGGTGCATGTGGAACAACGTATCAGTGGTCTCCGCTATCGTCAACTGCTTGACTGTGTACACCCCGCTATGTTACACCTTTTCCCAAATGGCGATGGTGTCTTCCAAGATGACAATGCGCCCAGCCATCGGGAACTTGTGCAGGAATGGTTTGAGGAACACAGTTCTGACTTCCAGAATATCGATTATGGGGCCCAGGTGCCAAAGCAATTGAACAGCAGTAGGTTTTTGTGCAAATTGTGATTTTGATCTTGGTTGTGGTTTACAACTGTATTTTGCTTTTTTCCCTACTGCGCAACCACTTTGAAGAGCTCTACCTCCTAGTGGTCTGGCCGGGCAGCTGAGGGCAACCCTAGCTGGCAGAGTGAGCTATTTTTGCATTGGATTCTAAATCTCGTGGTTTTTTGGTTTACTATTGTTTATCTATTCTATAAATTTTTTGGAGCTTTTTTATCATTGTACTGACCATTTTCTAACTTTAATTAATATTTTTTTCTTTGGTTTTTGTTTAAATTGGAAGATTTTTTGTAGCCAGAATGGCTTCAAAAAAGAAAGGTATATATCCTCAAGCCCCAAGATTGGTGAGGAAGAGGAAATAGATATATCAGAAATAACAGCTTATTATAGGGCTGATTTCCCTAGAATAGTCTTTCATGATGTAACTAAGGCTAAGGAAATCAAGATGGAGCCGAAGGCACCAGCGGATATCCAGCAGCCTGATGAAGAACAGGTTACTAAGAAGAGACCGAAAACAAGATCAAAGCCACTGACGAAGTTAGTGGTAGAGAATAAAGACCTTGAGGAGATTGTGAAGATGCAACCTAAAAGGAAGCCGGAGAACAAGCCGGAAAAATAAACCCAGAAGATATTGAGGATCAAGGGTTAGCAACAGGTATCCCAGAAGATCTTGAGGATCAAGGGCCAGTAACAGGAATCCCAGTGAATATAGGTGATTTCGAAGAATCCTTATATGCTTCGACAATTTGGTCCTCTGCTCCAAATACTTATATCAGGAAATTTCTCAGCCTGGAGTACTGGTTGCTCCGGTGGTTAAATAGGATCGCCGGGAAGCCCTTCACAATTTCGAAATCCATACTGTACGCAAACTTGAACACAGCTCCGTGGATTCAGATGATCACAATACGAAACATCTACACTCTAGCACAACTTCTCACTGGGAGTTTAGATGCCCCTCAAATTGAAAATCTTGTAGTTAGGCCCCGCCCTGGAGCCCGCCTCCACAACCCTCATAGTCTCCGAAGCGCTCTCCACCACACGGACGGATTAAAGCGGATGTTTCCTGCCAATACTCTGGAGCTGCTTAGAGACCTCAAAATAGACCCGGACAGGTACTGCCACGAGAAAACTTACAGGAAGCTCATTGCAGAGGATCTGTACACAGAACTACAAATATGATAAAGAAAGTAATTGAAGAAAGACTTCAAGTGCCGAACTCATAAAAATCTTAAATGAACGATATATTGTGTTTCCAAAAGACTGTTATAGGACTGAGGGTATTCCTTTTGTTCAGAGAATAAAAATGAGGACCAATTCATAGTGTAAATGACGATGTCATTTTTCTATGTATGTACATTGCTTTGTAATTTTGTAATTTTTCTATGTACATATATTGTCTTGTAATTTTTCTGTGAATGCAGGATGTCTGTATGTAATTCTTCCTCTATGTGTATATATCTTATGTATTTGCTGATATTTAATCCTGTTACACTCTAATAAGTGATGTATGTATGCGCCACCCTCCTAGGAAATTTCTGTACAGGGGTGTTTGTTAAATAAACTGATAATAATAATAAAAAAAAAATAAATAAGGTTCGAGAAAGCCTTATAGATATAATAGCTAATGATCAGCTCGCCATGACAGGCGAAGCGATCAAGAAGACCTTATCCCTTTGGGATAAGATGGAAAAGATTTTACAAAAGACAATTTTGGAGAATCAAGTATTGAAAGCGAGACTTCATCAACGATTTGAGATTAGACAACCTTTGAGAACAAGGACTTAAGCAGAGGTAAGAGGACCTGTTATTAATGAACGTCCGGTATCAAAGACTGTAATTATTAAAGCAAAGATGGACAGGTTCAAATCAAGTAATGACGTGAAGTCAGAACTTCTTAGGACGATCCGACCAGCTTTAAAAGACACCAAAGTATTTACGGTGAGACCGATACGAGATATGAGACCTAGAGGCTTCTACTGAACAGAACATCCACAAGATAGTACAGTGTTCTAGAATAGGAGATTTAGGTCTGAAGGTCGAGCGACCTTTAAGACATAAACCAAAGATGGTGATCGTCTGAAGGATGAACTTTGGATTAGAAATCTTAGTGAATCTGGGATTTCTGAAGAGAGGTTTCAAACAGAAACAGTAGTATTGACTCGAAATAAGGCCCGGGCTTTAACTTTGTGCTGGAAACATCGGGAGATATCAGGAGAATTCTGATTGCCAGGACGCGAGTGTTCGTCGACTGGTTGGGTCCAGAAGATCCATCACAGGGTGATGGATCTTCTGGACCCAACACAGTGCTATAAATGCATGTCTTTTGGACATGTGGCAAAGTATTACCGAAATGATACCTTTTGCGGCCATTGTACGATACGGGAGACATTCCTATAAGGATGGTCCGAGTAAGCAGGAGATGCCTAAATGTGTCAATTTTTGGAGGAGGAAAGTCCCCTCTGACCATTCTGCAAATGATAGACTTTTTACAGATTATGTACGTGCGTTGGACGTTCTCAGACGCAGAACAGATTATGGTGATTAAAACCAACTACTCAATTATGCAGATCAATGGACAGACGGTGATGAATGTTGCCTCACAATTGACACGGGTAATTGAGGAAAGGCGTGCGGATCTTGTATTACTGCAGGAACCATATGTCTTAAGAAATTAGATTTCTGGATATCCTAAGAGATACAGGATTGTGGCGGCTGAGGAGTTCCCTTCCTCAGCAATATTAATAGTGGATCCAGAACTGGTTGTTACCGTTGTATCCTGACTGTGTACGAGACATGGTGTATGTGCTGAGGTTACTGGGGGCGCTTGGAGCCATATATTTTGTGTCTCTATACTGTAGACCTACAGAACTAATAGAGGAATACGTGAGATACCTGGTGATGACGATGCAGACACTAGGAACAGCACATGATGTTATTGGAATGGACTCGAATGCGGGGTCTACCCTTTGGGGTGGATAGGGTTCCGATGAAAGAGGAAGAGAACTTGAGGAATTCCTGTTGGCCGAGGGGTTCACTGTCCTTAATGATCCAGACCAATTGCCAACATTTACATCATTGATGGGTGAATCCTATATTGATGTGACTGCCTGTTCTGGTTCACTACTGAGGATGGTGGAGAACTGGCGGGTAAATGAAGGTGAAACAACAAGTGACCATTGATTGATCACTTTTGAACTGAATTCGGAGACTCCAGTCAGGTGATGGATTCAAACAAAAAGATTTCGCACTGTGGGGATAGATTGGATGAGATTCCTTACCCTGTGGCAGACTATGATAAATCAGATTGATCGGTCATGTATGACTGCTAATGAGAAGGCTGAACAAATAACTGAAACCATACAAAGGGTGTGTGAGCTGTGTCTTCATAGGAGGAGGCGACCGCAGCGACTAGTGCCTTGGTGGTCGTCGGAGCTTTCCTCAATGAAGAAAGAACTTCATCGAGCTCGAAAGAGCTATCAGCGGCAGAGGAGGAATTTTTCTGCTAATGATATTGAAGGACTAAAAAGACAGTGCCAATCCTTAAGAAAATAGCAAGAAAATTGTTGAAAATAAGAAGGCTACCTGGCAAGAATTTGTTAGGGAGAGGGGGTCTGCAGATCCGTGGTCACACTGATAAAATACATAGTGGTGAAATTATGTCTACGACTGTGGATTTAAATGGGGAAACAACGGGATGGCAGGACTTTGTCTCCTCAATTGTTGATAGTCTGCTAATTCCGGATGTAGAGGATAGTGAGCGACAAGTAATAATGAAACAACAAAATGAGATGTATAGTACTGTCGGGAGCGAGCCTCCTTTCTCTCCCGCCGAGCTCGAACTCGCAGTTCAAAGTATTAAAGAAGGAAAAACCTCAGGACTGGACTTTATTGAGACGACAGTGATCAGAAAAATGTGTCAGACGAGTTCTGACATATTACTAGACCTGTGTTTTTCCAGATGTCTGTAAGAGGGCAATGTTGGGGATAATCCTCAAAAGCCCTGAGAGGCTCATGAATGAGCCTGACTCTTACCATCCTATAGCACTGCTCCCTGTGATGGGGAAACTGCTGGAGAGGATGGTTCTTGCCCATTTAGTGGCCCGCTATTGCACTCAGGGACTGGATTATGGAAACAATTTTGGATGAATTGATTATGCAGGATGAAACTGTACCAGAAAGTACGGTACAAACAGGCATTCGTTTAGAACATCTTTGCTACGTAGGCCAAAGCCACGAAGATGATTTTGACAGACATGAGATAGGTCTTGCTGTTGCGACTTTATTAGAAGTTACCATAGTTAAAAGAATTTGGAGCACCCTCCCCTCTCCTTGGAAAAAGCAAATCTTAAATTACTCATTAAGAATCCCAACAAAACAGCAAATGAGGCAAATTCATACCGCCCAATCGCTCTACTTCAGGTCTTCGGAAAAATACTAGAGAAGCTGATTGTAGCGAGATTCGAAAAGTACTATATAGAAAGAAACCTAAACTACAGATATCAGTTTGGCTTCACTGCTGGGATGTCTACAGTGGATGCCATTAACCTAATTGTTAATAACGTTTCAGCCTTCAATGAAAAGTGTGTCCTGGAGAGGTTCCGAGGACCGGGGTCTCCATGCCTATTTATCATCTCATCACGGATTATTTCCAGAATCGTTCACTTGTGGTCTCCAGTGGATCCTGCTCTGTTGCGAAACCTGTGACTCGCGGTTGCCCTCAGCGATCAGTTCTCGGACCAGTATGCTGGAAGTGATCCTTGATGGGTGGCTGGCTACCGAACATAATTGCACTGCTAAGATCGCTTACGCAGACCATTTAAATATGTGGCTCAGAAGAGACAGTCCAACATATAATCTTAGAATGTCGATATTATGTAGACATTCGATTTTAACTTCAGGCATTGACCGAAGTTTATGATGTAAATAACTTCACCAAGTTTTTAGAATGTAAAGAAAATTATCAGGCACTGGCTAACTCTGCATACAAAGCTTTCCACAGAAGGAAAGAATTTGCCGACTAAGAATAATTAAATAATAAGTGTACTACCACTGTATATATTGCCTTGAATTAATCGAATTGTTACAGGACTTCTGATGAGGAAATTTATTTGTGTTTATTGCCGGAAGGCAATATTAGCGTTTAGAATATATAAGTCGATGTGCCAGGTTCACTGTTGGGTGGGCGGTGTCCTTTGACTTCGGCCTCTAATAATGTGCTTAAATTGTAAATTTAAATTGTATAAATTGTAAATCTCAAATTGTATAAATTGTAAGATATAAATTGTAAATCTCAAATTGTATAAATTGTAAGATATATATCGGACCTCATTGTTAACCGAACTGCAAGGTTCTAACTATCAGTATAGTTGTATAAGTTGTGAAGGTTAATGTAGAAATTGGCGCCTTAAACAAATTGTAATAACTGAGTTGCAAGTGTTATTGATATACAGTATGGTCAAATGTGCGGCTATGCTACATTGGTCTCAGGCAAGAGACTTATTGTTTGTAATAATTCCTGTGAAGTTGGTAGATCAAGATGTTTTATAAAACCACAAATTGTAAATATTGTACAGGTACTCTTCAGCGGCGGATAGGGGAAACCCTGGATACTTTGAATATCGATTGGCCTCCGAACTCCACCAATGTCAATCCCATAGAGCACTTGTGGGACACTATGGAAAGGCATACCGCACCTACCAGTATAGCACTACTTCCGGTAGGTGCAGGATTTGTGCATTACAGCACACATAGAGAATGGTGGATCCAGGTGTTAGTTAATCCCTGGTGGCGAAATGGCCTGACATAATGCTCTTTTTTTTCAGGCCTGTCTTGCAGACGTTCTGAGCTTTCTCAGGAGTAAAAGGTGGAGATGGGCTTGTGTCTAGGAGCCACCCTTCATATCAGGACACACACAATCAATGTACAGAAAGACTACAGTATATATAAGAGCATGTATATAAATCTGTATATAAATATTGTATATAAATTGATTAATATTGTATGTAAATTGATTAAGATAACTTGAGAATGTATATACAGTTGTGTGTTAATAAATAAAATAAAATAAAAAAATATGGAAAGGCATACCAAGTGTCGGGATATACTAATCACCTCCATACCTGCATTGCTTGGCGCATTACACACAGCTTGGTTGGCCATATCTCTCGAACGCTTCAGGCATCTTGTTGAATCAATGCAACGTCGGATAGCTGCTGTACTGAGAGCAAAAGGAGGACCTACGAAGTATTAGGTAGGTGGTCATAATTCAGTGATCACTCAGTGAATGTGTATGTATATACTGCGTGGTTATAAAATAAGTTTCCCTATTCAGGAGATCCCAGTGTCAAAACGGTTACAGATAATGCTGTGAAACTCGGTGGGTATGTCATCTAGGGTACGGGGAAGCGATTTGTAGAAGAAAAAAAATTAGTTCAAATTTCAGAAACCATCTCATGTTTACATTGGCACTATAAACATGAGATGGAATTCTTAACTTAGGATTAGATTTTAATATCAGTACTTAGAAATTTACAGATATTGTTCTATGTGCTTTCCTTTACTTGAGATGATATTCTGAAAATGGACGACCACATGCGACACAGTTTCGCGTAGCATCTCATTGGGGACGTTGGCTACATTCTGTTTAATGAATGCTTTCAAATCGACAAGCGTTTGTATGCCGCCACGGTAAACTGTCTTTCAGATATCCCCATAGCCAGAAATCGCAGGGATTGAGATCTGATGATCAGGCTGGATCAACTGCGGAAGGTCTCTAGAAATGATTTCGGAATGTTGAATGGAGCAGTTCCTTCACTTGTTGACCAACGGTCGATAAGGAGAGGCACCACCTTGGAGACTATAGTGTTCATGTCAGGTGGTGCCCCTCCTTATCCTGGACCATATCTCTCGAACGCTTCCGGCATCTTGTTGAATCAATGCCATGTCAGATAGCTGCTGTACTGAGAACAAAAGGAGGACCTACGAAGTATTAGGTAGGTAGTTATAATTCAGTGATCAGTCAGTGAATATGTATGTATATACCGGGTGGTTATAAAATAAGATAAGAGATATGGCCAAGGATAAGAAGGGGCACCACATTACATGAACACAATAGTCTCCAATTATTGCACAGTGGGAATAATGTGATCTCTTAGAAGAACAGAGAACTGTACACTAGTTACTGTACCTTGCGAGGCCATGAGGTGTAGACTCGTTAAAGAAAAATGGTCCGATTATAAACTCTGATGTGAATCCACACCATACTGAAACATATGGACTTTGTAGTGGTCTTTCATGCGTAGCAGATGGACGAGTTCCCCATAGATTTTTTGTATTCGGCAGTTTTGTGCATTTACAGTCCCATTAAGAGCAAAATATGTCTCATGAGCGAGATCGTTCGATCGTTCGAGCCATACGGGCCAGAAATCGTAGAGAAAAATCTATTTATTGTTGCTGATCACAAAACTTTACTTCTTACACAATGTGAATCTTGTACGGGAACCAGCGTAAAATTATTCGATGCACTTTACATACAGTAGACCAAGGACATGTGTGTGGACATGTGTTTATGTAAGGGGCGGCTCCTAGAACGTCAGTTCAACTCCGCCTCGTATCTCTGTGAAGAACAGTATCACTACAAATGGGCCAGATATGTGTGTGACGGAGGTTTGTGTGTGTTCTGTTGTTATGTTCTGGCCACTTGGCTACCCAGAAGCATCAATCACCTGGACAGATGATTCTGGGTACTTGTCCACACCACGGGAAGTTGGGCCAGTTCCAGTAGATGGGACTCCTATGGTCTCAGAGTATGAGACAAAAAAAAAAAAAAAAAAATCCTTCTCTGGGGCTCCATAGTAGACCAAGGAAGGTTCAAGTCTCTTGAAGCACCTCCAGTACTACTGACTGATAGTGTTTCGCATTACGACCATTGCAACCGCCACCTCATCCATCGCCTCGTTCCGATACGTGGTCGTCCCCTCCCTGGAATTACACCTAACTCCCCAGACACTTAATTTTTTTATTAGTTTCGAAGCTCCACTGATGTAAAAGGTCCTTTATGCAAACCTTTAAGTTTCTGATATTCACATTGTGCTGCATTAGCATTACTTTTGGCGCCTCTGTAGCCAAGTGGGTAGGAGCAGCAGTGAGTAGCACAAGCTTCTTGATTAGACGGGGGTTCGAGCCCGTGACCACCAAATACGGAGGATGCGGAAAGGTCACGGAATGACCAGTGCATTTCCCCGGAGCAATATGGCCTTAGTTGCTAATGTTCCTAAAAACCAAATAACAAACAAACAAACAGCATTACTATTATTCTGGTAGAGCACATTTTGTAAGAGGATTGTGCTCTTACAAAAAAGGAACGTGCTCTTTTAGTAAAAGCCATAATGGTTATTCACGGTGAGTACGAGTGTGTCATTTGAACCTATTTTACCAGGGGGTAAAACTACTCCTGTCGCCGCTAGAGGGTGCAGCCGTCTGGACAAAGTGCAAAGTGTTTTAGTTGTCTGACGGCACTAGGGGGTTTCCCCCATCTCCGCGTTGTGTGCTCTGTTTGTGTAGCACAAAACTCTGTGAAGGCCAGAGATTTACAAAGTGTGTGGATGTGTAGTGTTGTGTACCGTTGTTCTTCTAACCATTTAGCCGTTGGGCTCCTGTTGGGACCCACCGTTACCACACTTGGCCCCGGGGAGGGAGGTCAGGTACCCAATAGATTTTTTGTACTCTGGCAAGCCCTGCCACCTAGTTTCCAAAGATTTCAGTGGCAAGGGCCCCATGTGAAAAAAAAATAAATAAAATGAAATAAATAAATAAAGAAGGGGGTTAACGCTAGAATATAAAAGGCCAAGAGAGGTTTATGTAAGCATGGTTTAAATTTGGACGTTATTAATTGATAAGTTGTGTGGGGTGCACACTGCGAGTTAGACAGAGTAGGTGGGGAGACTGAAGGCTGGGGGAGAAAACAGAGGTATGGGAACGATAGAGAAGGCGACCCTTGAAATTCAGTGAGGCAGGTCCATGTCTCACCAGGCAGAAGAAGGGGTTGGCAGGGGAGACAGCAATCAATCTCCTCCCTCCAGCCAGGGAGGAGAGTAAAAGAAAACTAGGCTAGAGCGCTCGGTTTGATTGCCAATGTAGCTTGTGGCAGAAAAGCTGCTAGTGTCTCCAGTGGTTGGGAGTCCAGTGGGATCAGGTACTGATAGATCTTGCCTGCAGATTCAGTTGCAGATATCAGCCCGTTGGAACTTGGATGAAGGAAGTGAATTTCAGTTAAATTGAACTTCGAAGAGGTTGGCGGTTGATGCTACTGGAGAGGGGTTGCCCAGAATCTGTCTCAAGTCTTGGTGGTTTAGGCTCCTTAATGTTCTTCGTCTGTTGAAGACATCCTGTTCAAAATAGTGAAGTATTTATAATTGTAATGGGTATGAATTAGTGTATATTCTTGGTCCTTTGGCAAATTTACAATCTTTGTGATCAGAATAGATCTCAAGTCTTCATAGTCAGGACTCATATATTATATGGTGCAAAGACTCGTCAGTGCCACAATGGCAGCGTGGATAGTCTGTGATGCCCAGAGACGTTAATTTTTCTTGTATCGACCCATGGCCTGTGAGGAGGTACGTTATATACAGGCCAAGGGAAACCCAGCTTTGGGGCTCTTGGGAATGTGAACATTCCTTGAATTTCTTTGTAATTGCTCCCTTAGTGGATGTCGTCCATCTGTCCTGCCAGGCCTGCTGCAGTTGTGCGAGAAGGTGCTTTTTCTCTGTCTTGAGATTGATTGCTGGGTTGGTGGTGAATTCAATGGTGGTAGTGGAGATTCTTTTGGATAGATGACACAACGGCTACTTCTCTCTCACTCTTTCAGGGTAACTCGGAATTTTTTTTTTTTTTTAGGCTGGTACAGCATAAGCCTCAGGCTTCCTTGTACCATATGGCTAATAATAATAATAACATGCTGCATCTAATTATTTCAAGGTCCAGAGGGAGGACTCCAGCGATCTCTTGGAGAGCAGGAGTGCTCACCGTGCAGCATGCTCTGGTGATAGTAAGTAGTATTGCTCTTTGAATGGTGGCTAATTTCTTCTGATTTATCACAAGAGTTGGCCGGTGATACCAAACCCCTGCAGCATATGAGATGGCTGGAATAAAGACTGTTTTGTAAAACAGGGCTAGGGCACGTCGGTTTAGTCTCCAGTCCCTGTGAGTGACCCTTTCCACCAATGCTGTGTAATTTTTTATCTTCTTTTGGATATACTGTAGGTGTGGAAGGAAGGACAGTTTTGAGTCCAGTATTACACCAAGGTGCTTAAGCTGGGTGCGGTGCTTAATAGTTGAAGCATTCATCTTAATCTGTGGTGGTCTGGTTGAGCTTAGGTTCCATTTAAAGAGTATGCTGGAAGTTTTCTCAGCCAAGATTATCATGTTATATTGGGTAGCCTGGAGGAGCCAGAGTGCTCGGTTAGCAGAAATTTCAAGCTGGGCTCTTGAGCTGGCAGGCACGGAAAGGATCAAATCGTCTGCATAGGCTTGGGACCTAACATGCCCAAGATCGTGATTTATCCAGGACCAACCCTGGAGTAAGGAGTCTCTACACTGACAGATCTGTCACATAGATAGCTTTTAATGCAGAAATCTGTGCTTGCTTGAGCCTGCCAAGGACGCTCGGCCACCAAAGTGAGTCATACGCCCCGGCGAAGTCGACTGCAATTACAAGGAAGTATTTTTCAGGTGTGGATTGGGCAGATGTTATCAGGTTATTTAGTGCGTCTACTGTCGAGCTGCCTTGACGGAATCCATACTGGTTGTCGGCCTGTAGGTCTGTGTTTGTATAATACCTGTAAATTCTGAAGTAGATGGGTTTCTCAGAGTTTGCTGAGAACATTTGGGAGGGCGATTGATCTACCAAGGAACAGCGCCAAGGACGCTCGGCCACCAAAGTGAGTCATACGCCCCGGCGAAGTCGACTGCAATTACAAGGAAGTATTTTTCAGGTGTGGATTGGGCAGATGTTATCAGGTTATTTAGTGCGTCTACTGTCGAGCACCCTTGACGGAATTTAAAGCTTGTGGTGCAGGCGTTTGTAATGACCTTGGTAACAATTCTCTGGTGCACTTCTAGATCCAGCAAGTTACAGTCCCCCACCGGGAGCTGCATGTCAGATGTCGAGAACTGCTATGAAGTTGTCCCAGTTAGCATTTTGTATTTTAAATCTGTTCAGTGAAAGTTTGGTATTCAGTGGTTGCTGTTGGATTCTAGACATTTGGGAGGTTATGGCCCTGTAGTCCGGGCCTCCTGGACACACCAGCCAGAGATGTAGCCAACCATCTGTCTGCTAGCCAGGGAGATATCAATATTTGATTCCCAGAGAGTGGATGAAAATGTTGGCAAATTGTGTGGCCTATTTAATATGGTAAGCTGTGAATTGTAGATAAACTCTTCCAATCGTTGCCAATTGCGGGTGCCACTATGGTCATCAGACCCTGCAAACCAATCAGGAGAGCGGCAGTTTACATCCGCCCCCACGATAATTTTCTCATTGGGAAAGAGGGCCGCTATGTTTTCCAAATAGTTTATTGTTGGTAGAATATCCTCTCCAGGTCTGTTATACAGGATGATTCACTACCAGTGCGACAAACTTGCAGGAGGGGTAGGGGGCACAAAGACGAATCGGAATCACATAGCATTGTAGGGTCCGAAATGCCTTCGTCATGCGGTAGAGGACGTTGAACGGGAGGTCGCGTGAACAGCGATCCCGATGGAAGTCAGCATTTGCGAACCGGTTCCCGAGGCAGTAGGATGGACGAGTATTCAAACGTTGAACTGGCCGACATGCACCTCGCATATGGAGCTGCGGTCTGTAACGGGCGCGCCGCTCTGCGCTTGTACCAGGAACGTTTCCTGCACAGGCGTGCTCCTCATCATACGATTTTCGCACGTGTGCACAGAAGGTTACGTGAGACTGGTTGTTTCACGAGAGGTACCATGAATCGAGAGCGAACGACGAGGACGCCAGACAATGAGGAGAATGTCCTACGTCTTGCAGAAGGCAATCAGAGTACGAGTACTCAAGCGATAGGCCAACGATTGGGTATTTCCCAATCCACTGGATGGAGGATACTGTCAACAAACCAAATGAGTTCATACCATCTGCAACGCGTCCAATCATTGCAGCCTGCGTATTATCCACTCCGGAGGACTTTTTCTACTTGGTTTCTTCAACAGAGTGCAGTAGACAGCGCATTTGCTGCGTCCGAATTGTTCACGGATGAGGGAAGTTTCACAAGAGAGGGAACCTTCAGTCAACATAACGCCCATTTGTGGGCTTTGGAGAACCTCCATGGTACGCGAACACGTGCAACTCAACGCCGTTTCTCTGTCAATGTTTGGGCCAGCATTGTTGTAGACCACCTCATTGGACCGTACCTTCTGCCCTCTCGTATGGATGGTAGGGTATACTTGATCTTTCTACAGCAAGTCCTGCCCGAACTTATTGAAGAAGCACATGTTCCTCAGTCGTTGCGCCGCTCAATGTGGTTCCAGCATGATGGGGCTCCCCCACATTACACCAATGACGTCCGCCAACACCTAAACGTTACATTTGGACAGCATTGGATAGGTCGTGGTGGTCCGGTTCATTGGCCTGCTAGATCGCCGGACCTATCGTGCCTAGACTTCTTCTGCTGGGGTCAAATGAAGACATTGGTGTACGAGACTCCTCGTTGATTCAGTTGAAGACCTCGTCGCTCGCATCTCTGTAGCTGCCGGGGAGATTCGAGACACGCCAGGAATCTCCAGAACGTTAGGGATTCCATGCGGCGGCGCTGTGAAGCCTGTGTGACTGCTTCTGGTCGAACTTTCGAACACCTTCTGTAGCATGGCTATTTGCCAATGTAAAACTTGTCATTAAAATGATTTCTGTTACACTAACGAGTTTCTGTTCTTTTTCTTTGCTTCTTTGTTCACGCGACCTCCGGCATGACGAAGGCATTTCGGACCCTGCAATGCTATGTGATTCCGATTCGTCTTTGTGCCCCCTACACCTTCTGCAAGTTTGTCGCACTGGTAGTGAATCACCCTGTATATAGAAACCACATAAAAGGTTCCAAGGGGACTTATGCCATGCAGGCACACTGCCCAGGATGTGCAGAGACTTGATATTTTGGTGGTGTGTAAAGTGTAAAGTGTATTCGTGTCTAGCGGCACCGGGGGTTTCCCCCAACTCCGCGTTGCTTTCATTGTAGGTGTAACAGTTCACTGTAAAGGCCAGAGATTTAAAAGTGTATGGATTTTGTAAGTGTAGTATTGTGTATCGATGTTCTTCTGGCCATTTAGCCGCTAGACCCCTACTGGGGCCCAACGTTGTCCACACTTGGCCTCGTGGAGGCAGACCAGGTACCCAGTAGTTGATATTTTACTCTGGCAGGCCCTGCCACCTAGTTTCCTGAGATTTCAGTGGCTAGGGTCTAAAAAAAAATAATAAAAGAAAAATATATATATAATAATAAAATAAAATAATCGCTGAAAAAGGTTTAAACCGAAAGAGTTTTGCGTGCGCGGTTTGAATTTGGACATATTTTAATTTTTAACATTGTGTGGGACATGCGCTGGTGTATAGACAGAGTAAGGGAGGGAGACTAAAGACTGGGGGAAAAGCCAGAAGTATGGGGACAATAGAGTAGGTGTCCCCAAAAGCAGTGGGGCAGGCCCATGCCCCACCAGGAATAGAGCAGCGGGGAGTGGCAGGGGAGGGAACAGGAAACCGTCTCCCCCTGCCTGGGGATTGGGAATTAAAGGTGAATAGGACTAGGGTGTCCCAGTCAGACCGCCATATGGCGTACTGCAAGTAGTTCCTGCATTTATGTCCAGTCCGGGTTTTTTGTCACTTGGTTTGTTTGCCTGTACTCATCTTCGTCGGGTAGTTCCAGTGGCTGTGTCTGACCAGGTTCCTTGTCACTTTGCTATTTTCTTGATCTTTGTAGGGTCCTGTAGGGTCCTTTGACCCGCTTGTGGCCTCACACATTAGTCGGGGTTGTCTTCTTCCACGCTCATTTTGATTTCCTCTTGCTCTTTGCAGTCTTGTGGGGTGGTCGATTTTCTTCGAGTATGTAATTTACTTTCATTCATTGTGGATGGCAATTTCTGTTCTTCTTCGGTCCAAGACTTCTCGTGCAAATTTGCTGAAAGCCGCGTAGTCGTCTTCTGTGTCCAAGAGATGGTGTTCTTTGTTTTTCGGTATGTACTTTATTTTAGTTATTAGCACGCTTCTGTGTTCCTCATAACACTCACAGTCGTGCATTATATGATGCCATGTTTCAGGCTCACCACAGGTGCAAGTTAGCTCCTCCGTTATACCCAGCATGTTCAATTTTGCCTTGAATGGGCCATGGCCCGTTAGTAAGTTGGTGGTGGTGAGTTCTGCGTTCCTGACTACAATTACCGCCCAGGGAGTTTCATTATCTGCTTGGATTATTTTGTATGCAAGTGGGTAACCCCGCACTTGCTTGGCATGGCATAAGGTTCTTGAAGGATTATGATGTCGATATTTTCCTCATTTATAATTACTTTTAGCTGGTTTGGAACTACCTTGGCCCGCTGCACATTAAGTTGGATGAATTTGATCTGTTGGGTGTTGAACTGTTTAAGGCGTAGGCCCATAATCAGTTCTACTTTGTTGTTCTCGCTTTGCGCTTAGATAAACTGGACAACTGTTGTCTCTTATTCAGTGATTATGAGGAAGTTTTGAGCTTTTGCAGTTTGTGCAGACAGGCTCGCTGGTTTTTTTAGGGCAGTCCTTATACTGATGTTCCTTCTGGTCACAGTGCCCACAGGTTTATTCAGCCTGAGTGCAGGTTGTGTGTCGTACGGCCAAACCTGCAGCATTTGAAACACTTTGGGATAACCACATGTCCTTTAAAACGATGGCTGCCCCAGTCTATATATAAATTCTGTCTTGATTTTTTATTGTATTCCAAGCGGGGGGGGGTTAACTCCAGCACCTAGTTGACATTATTATCTGACTTAGACTTTTTATGAAATTTTGGCTTAATAAGCTCTTCTGGGGCCGAAGCAGGTTGAGACGTTTGCAGGTTACGGTAGTATAGTTCCTCGGTGATTTGCATAGATGTGGAGTCTTTGCTGACATCAAATATGGCTACTGAGGGCCTTTTTTTCTTCGGTTGTTCTTCAGTAAGACCAATGTCGAGATGGCAGGATTTTTTATGATGTCTTCTATATCTTTTTGATATTTCAGTTTCGATCAGTACCCCAACATTTCGGGTCTTCCTGATCGATTTAATTCTTGTAGTTCTAAAGTGCTCCTTCAGTTTATTGACGACTGTATTCTTGACTTCCTCGTTAGTTTTAATTCCTTGTTTGTCAATAAGTTTTAGAATAACTAAATTTGGGGTTTTTAGTAATGTTTTTCTTTTCGTTGTCGGGCCAGAGGCCTGGTAGCGATCCTCAGCGCATCTGTGTACGAACGAGAGCGCTGTTGCATTTGGTTTCCTCGTATCTCCATATAGAGGTACGAGGAAACCCTAGGCTGCGGCCAAATTAGAGGCATAAGCCTCTAATTTGGCAGCAGCTTTCTCGCATTCGATGTGCATGTTCAGCAATAAGTGTTCCATCTTTGACCAAATGATAATTATCTTTCCTCTCAGGACTGTAGTTATGTGATTACTGAAGTCGGTCATAAGGTCCTCCAGTTCCCATCAGAAAGTTTTGACCCGGTCCATGATAGGGTCATCGGGGTGGGGAGGTTGGATCCAACGCCGTAGCATTGTCATACAGTGTATTTGGTTGCTCTTGAAGCTCTGCAGGGTAGCTGTTTCTTGCAGTCTCGATGGTTTGCTTCCTGCCACTTTCTGGGTTATTGGTTTCGCCTAATCGTGACTACTCGACAGACGAGTCCGCAGGAGTGAGAAAGATTAGGTCGCTTGTTGTGCTGTCTCTCTCTGCGTTGTTTTTACCCGGACTTGGCATGTTGCTTTTGCACCAACTGCAGATGTACAAAATTTGTATCTAGCTCGAGCCGTGGCACTAATCTTTGAAATCGAACTTCCAGAACAGCACTCCCCCAGGGTTCTTTTGCAGGGGTCATTACAAATTAGAAAAATTTCAATAATTTTTCGCAGCAATCGCAAGTTTGTTTGGTTGCACGACCAGGCATAATAATTGTTAAATTGAACGAACTTGGCAACGAACAGATATTTAAATAGCACAATCGGTTGTGGCTTCTACCAGTTTTTATGTTTTTTTTATATACATATATACAGGGTGTCTCAAAAATACACGGCATAACTTCAGGAATCAGTTCCTCATATTGTAGTTTTAAATGTTTTTCACCAACCTTATGTAGAAACACAACGAAAACGAAAACTGGAATCTTGATAACTGCGTATTTATAATAAATTATATTTGCCTGTATTTACAATAAATTATATTTAACTTTACAACTAAAATATATGAAATATACATTAAAATATACTGGGTTAAGAACAATAAAATACATTAAATTAAAAGCGATAAAACTTTCGAAGACTCCTGCCTTCCTCTTCAGCGGTATTTTCTTTGTTCTGCGGTGCGTCTTTAAATACCAGCAGGTTCACGGTACTCATCAAGTGTTTCATTCCCACGTGTTCCGTTCTCTTGTGTTATGGAATCGGAAGTGGCTCGAGAGTGGGTCATATGGAACCGTTCATCAATTCTGAGGATAATAGCCTCAAAGAGGGGATGGATCCGCGTTCCTCTATCTCTATTAATGTTCACTGTGGAACAGATCCGCAAACTCTCGAGCCACTTGCGGTCCCTGAACTTATGCGCCCGATCGGTGATGATAGCATCGCCCGGGGAGATCTGGTGCTGCTTCTCCCAATAGAGGAACGCGGATCCATCCCCTCTTTGAGGCTACTATCCTCAGAAGGGATGAACGGTTCCATATGATCCACTCTCGAGCCACTTCCGATTCCATAACACAAGAGAACGGAACACGTGGGAATGAAACACGTGATGAGTACCGTGAACCTGCTAGTATTTAAAGACGCACCACAGAACAAAGAAAATACCGCTGAAGAAGAAGGCAGCAGCCTTCGAAAGCTATGGTTTTATCGCTTTTAATTTAGAATATTTTAATGTATTTTATTGTTCTTAACCCAGTATATTTTAATGTATATTTTATATGTATATTTCAATATTTTAAACAACATGTTAGTTGTAAAGTTAAATATAATTTATTATAAATACATAGTTATCAAGATTCCAGTTTTTGTTTTCGTTGTGTTTCTACATAAGGTTGGTGAAAAACATTTAAAACTACAATATGAATATACCCAACCTCAGAGGCCTGTTTGAAGAACAGTTCCTCATATGTAGACAATAAAAATATTTTATATCAACATAGTTCCGGAAATGCTTGGTTCCCGAGTTTTTAACCAGAATCTCTTATCTCCCGCAGGTGATTTCCTTTATCAAAAGGTACTGCAAAGTAATTTTGTATGTTACTGGCGGTATCCAGGGTTCCCCCTATGTCCGCCGTTTGTTAAGCGTTTGTTGCCAGCAGTATGTTGAAATTCCTCTAAGTTTAAGACTAAGTTAAGGTTGAATTTAAGCTTAAGTTAAGTTAAGTTAGGGTTTAAGATTGGTGAAGTTTAAGTTAAGTTAAGGCTAAGTTATATAGAAGGTTGGGTCTGATGTAAGTCAGAGTTTAAGTTTAAGTTTAGTTAAGTTAAGGTTGTCAATGTTGGGTCGGTTCAATTAAAGTGAGTTAAGTTTCGGTTTAGATTTGCTTAAGTTTAAGATTAAGATTAGTTGTAGTGTAGTTAAGATTCAGGTAATGAGTTTGAGTCGTTTGAGAGCCAGAGTTTAAGGTTTAGTTTAAGTCGAAGTTTAAGTTCCAAGTGTAGGTTTAGTTTTAAGATTACTCAGTTGTGAAGTTTAGTGTGAGTTTTGTGTTGTTTTATGTTGTTGTGGCTGGCATCTGGCATTTAGCAGCAGGGGGTCGAGGGCGAAGTGTGCCCCAACCCCCCGCTCCCGTCCCTAGCCACGAGGAGGCAGCCAGATTCTACTAATTTCACTTCCCTCTCCCCACCCAGGAATCCCTGCCCCCTGTCTCGCAGGGCTCAGTCCTGTCCTAGAACAGAGGGCAAGAGAACTGTTCCTGCAAGTCCACCCCAGCGGGTCCCAACCCATCCAGGGCAGACGTGCAGGAACAACACTTGTGACCAGAGTGAGCTGGCTGTAGAAGATTCCACAGTCAGCCACTGTAACTTAGCCCATTAATCTATTGTTTATGCGTCTTGGCTCTCGCAGGGCTTAATCCTGTCCCAGAGCAGCAGGCAGTGCACCAGGATGACCAGGGCCCCCCGCCCACAGGGCCCAACCTGTCCAAGGGAGGGGCCCAGCCCACCCATCGCACAACACAATTGTATGCATTTTTATTCTAAAGTACAATGTTCCATTTAATGTCTCTCGGACAGTGAGTTTCAGTCACTTAACAGATATTATTCAATGTTCCAACTGGGATCTTGTTGTCTACTTCATAGTTTGATAATCCCATT
Source organism: Mastigoproctus giganteus (assembly GCF_048544385.1). NCBI lineage: Eukaryota > Metazoa > Arthropoda > Arachnida > Uropygi > Thelyphonidae > Mastigoproctus > Mastigoproctus giganteus. The sequence goes on from NC_143583.1 coordinate 222,634,620, forward strand.
GTCCAGCTGTGTTGAGTGATTTCCCTTAGTTTTATTTGTTTCGGGTACTTTCTGCAGTAGTAGAGTACTTTTCAATGTCCATTTATGTTTAGTTTAGTGTAGAATACACACTATATTTGTATATCAAGTATTTTGCTTAGCCAACCCAAGCCAACCCACAGATACTATTCAGTGGATTAGCACTGTACAGTGGCTGGGCCGGCAGTAGCTTAAGTCATGTATCATTCCAATTTTGCTCAGTAGGGCAATATTACTTTTCAGTCTTCTTCCACTGCCAGAGCAGTGTTGTGAGATTCAACTTATTGTTATTTTGCTACTGCAACTGTCAACAGTTGCACAATGTACTTACAGATTCCATTTAGGGTTAAATTGATGGGGGATACGCACTATTTCTATAACAGATATTTGGCACAACACATACAATTGCATTAGCATATTCCATATAGCATTCAGTGCAGTGCCATTTCACTTGAGTCCCCAAGGGTGCTATCTCATATTAGGTGATATTTTAGTGGGTGCATGTATTGCAGTTCACAATTCCTTGTAATGTATTCATTGGATATAGATTTAGCTATTCAGTCCTGAGAATACAGCAACTGAAATGTTATCCTTATGCTCAGTATGGCAATATTACCTTTCAAGTTTTCTCCCACTGCCAGAGCAGTGTTGTGAGATTCAACTTATTGTTATTTGCTACTGCAACTCTCTCCAGTTGCTCAATATTCATTGCAGTTTCCATTTAGGGTTAAATTGTCAGTAGACACACACTATTTCTATAACAGATATTTGGCCTAGTACATACTGTTACCCTAGCATATTCCTTATAGCATTCAGTGCAGTGCCATATCACTATAACTCTCCAAGGGTGCTATATCATATTAGGTGATATTTTAGTGAGTGCATGTATGTCAGTTCACATTTCCATTAACTGTATTCAATGGAATTAGGTTTAGCTATTCAGTCCTGAGGATACAACAACTGAGATGTTATCCTTATGCTCAGTATGGCAATATTACTTTTCAAGTTTTCAAGTTTTCTCCCACTGCCAGAGCAGTGTTGTGAGATTCAACTTATTGTTATTTGCTACTGCAGCTTTTTACAGTTGTTCAATATTCATTGCAGTTTCCATTTAGGGTTAAATTGTTGGAAGACACACCTATTTTTATAACAGATATTTGGCCTAGTACATACTGTTATCCTAGCATATTCCTTATAACATTCAGTGCAGTGCCATTTCACCATGCCTCTCCAGGGTGCTGTATCATATCAGGTGATATTTTTGTGGGTGCCTGTGTGGTAGTTCACATTCCATTTAGTGTATTCATTGGATATAGATTTGGCTTTCAGTCCTGAGGATACAGCAACTGAAATGTCATCCTGATGCTCAGTAAGGCAGGATTAGTTGTCAAGTTTTCTCCCACTATCAGAGTAGTGTTGTGAGATTCAACTTATTGTTATTTGCTACTGCAGCTTTCTACAGTTGCTCAATATTCATTGCAGTTTCCATTTAGGGTTAAATTATTGGAAAACACACTATTTCTATAACAGATATTTGGCCTAGTGCATACTGTTACCCTAGCATATTCCTTATAGCATTCAGTGCAGTGCCATTTCACCATGCCTCTCCAAGGGTGCTTATAGCATTCAGTGCAGGATTAATTGTCAAGTTTTCTCCCACTGTCAGAGCAGTGTTGTGAGATTCAACTTATTGTTATTTGCTACTGCAGCTTTCTGCTGTTGCTCAATATTCATTGCAGTTTCCTTTTAGGGTTAAATTGTTGGAAGACACACACTATTTCTATAACAGATATTTGGCCTAGTGCATACTGTTACCCTAGCATATTCCTTATAGCATTCAGTGCAGTGCCAAAGCACTATGACTCTCCAAGGGCGCTATATCATATTAGGTGAAATTTAGTGAGTGCATGTATGGCAGTTCACATTTCCATGTACTGTATTCATTGGAATAGGTTTAGCTATTCAGTCCTGAGGATACAACAACTGAGATGTTATCCTTATGCTCAATATGGCAATATTACTTTTCAAGTTTTCTCCCACTGCCAGAGCAATGTTGTGAGATTCAACTTATTGTTATTTGCTACTGCAGCTTTTTACAGTTGTTCAATATTCATTGCAGTTTCAATTTAGGGTTAAATTGTTGGAAGACACACCTATTTCTATAACAGATATTTGGCCTAGTACATACTGTTACCCTAGCATATTCCTTATAGCATTCAGTGCAGTGTCATTTCACCAAGCCTCTCCAAGGGTGCTTATAGCATTCAGTGCAGGATTAGTTGTCAAGTTTTCTCCCACTGTCAGAGCAGTGTTGTGAGATTCAACTTATTGTTATTTGCTACTGCAGCTTTCTACTGTTGCTCAATATTCATTGCAGTTTCCATTTAGGGTTAAATTGTTGGAAGACACACACTATTTCTATAACAGATATTTGGCCTAGTGCATACTGTTACCCTAGCATATTCCTTGTAGCATTCAGTGCAGTGCCAAAGCACTATGACTCTCCAAGGGCGCTATATCATATTAGGTGAAATTTAGTGAGTGCATGTATGGCAGTTCACATTTCCATTTGCTGTATTCATTGGAAGTAGGTTTAGCTATTCAGTCCTGGGGATACAACAACTGAGATGTTATCCTTATGCTCAGTATGGCAATATTACTTTTCAAGTTTTCTCCCTCTGCCAGAGCAGTGTTGTGAGATTCAACTTATTGTTATTTGCTACTGCAGCTTTCTACAGTTGCTCCATATTCATTGCAGTTTCCATTTAGGGTTAAATTGTTGGAAGACACACATTATTTCTATTACAGATAATTGGCCTAGTACATACTGTTACCCTAGCATATTCCTTATAGCATTCAGTGCAGTGCCATTTCACCATGCCTCTCCAAGGTGCTGTATCATATCAGGTGATATTTTAGTGGGTGCATGTATGGCAGTTCACATTCCATTTAGTGTATTCATTAGATATAGATTTGGCTTTCAGTCCTGAGGATACCGCAACTGAAATGTCATCCTGATGCTCAGTAAGGCAGGATTAGTTATCAAGTTTTCTCCCACTGTCAGAGCAGTGTTGTGAGATCCAACTTATTGTTATTTGCTACTGCAGCTTTCTACAGTTGCTCAATATTCATTGCAGTTTCCATTTAGGGTTAAACTGTTGGAAGACACACTATTTCTATAACAGGTATTTGGCCTAGTACATACTGTTACCCTAGCATATTCCTTATTGCATTCAGTGCAGTGCCATATCACTATAACTCTCCAAGGGTGCTATATCATATTAGGTGATATTTTAGTGAGTGCATGTATGTCAGTTCACATTTCCATTTACTGTATTCATTGGAAATAGGTTTAGCTATTCAGTCCTGAGGATACAACAACTGAGATGTTATCCTTATACTCAGTATGGCAATATTACTTTTCAAGTTTTCTCCCACTGCCAGAGCAATGTTGTGAGATTCATCTTATTGTTATTTGCTACTGCAGCTTTCTATAGTTGCATTATATTCATTACAGTTTCCATTTAGGGTTAAATTGTTGGAAGACATTCACTATTTCCAAAACAGATATTTGGCAAATACATACTGTTATCTTAGCATATTCCTTATAGCATTCAGTGCATTGCCGTTTCACTATGACTCTCCAAGGGTGCTATATTATATTAGGTGATATTTTAGTTGGTACATGTATGACAGCTCACATTCCCATTTGGTGTATTCTTTGGATATAGATTTATCCATTCAGTCCTGAGGATACAGCAACTGAGATATTTCCTTATGTTCAGTATGTCAATATTACTTTCCAAGTTTTCTCCCACTGCCGGGGCAGTGTTTGAGATTCAGCTTATTGTTGTTTGCTACTGCAACTTTCTACAGTTACAGAATATACCTTACAGTCTCCATTTAAAGGTAATTTGATGGGGAATACACCCCATTTCTATTACAGATATTTGGCATAACACATACAGGTACATTAGCATATTCCATTTAGCATTGAGTGCAGTGCCATTTATATGACAGGTTGCATTGCCTCAGAACATGTATTTTTCAGTATATCCAGTTAGCTTTGTATTATTGTTGTGTGCTACTGCAACTTTCTACAGTTACCCAGTTTACATTTCGATTTCCATTCAGAGTTGATTTGATGGAGACTACATCCTATATCTAAAACAGATATTTGGCATAGCACATACAGTTACATTAGCATATTCCATATAGTAATGAGTGCAATGCCATTTCTATGACACCTTGCATTGACTTAGAGCATATATTATTCAGCATTTCCAGTTATTTTTGTGTTAGTCAACTCACATTGTCTTTGCAGTACTCTCCTCATTTGTGTAATGTTACTAGTTGTTCCAAGTCTTACATTGCACAGTTTTATTTCAGTGTCTGTGCCATCTTCTGGACATCCCCGCATTCAAGGTCTGGCTTCCTGCACCCTTTCAGCCCATGTGTCATTCATGGTGTGGCATTTTGTTGCCATGCATCTTTTGTTGTGTGTGTCAGGATTTTTACATCCCATTTGTCTTCAGTGGCACTTTAATATATTTGTTGGTATTAGGGTGAGTGCTTGTGTGGCTGCTCCCAATTCCATTTAATGCATTCATTACTCTTGATTTAGCTATTCACTCCTAAAACAGCAACTGTGTAATTAACCTTTTGCTCTGTAAGGCATCATTGTTTGTTCTTGTGTTCTCCCACTGCCTAAGCGGTGTTTTGAGGCTCACCATATTGTTATTTGCTATAGTTACTTATTATTTTGTGTCAAGGCAGCAATTAGTGGTCCCACAGTGTGTGTGAGTTAAACTTCTGGACCTTATGTTGTAGATCTTTGTGTGTGCTATGGCACCTATATTTCCTTTGTGTTTATTGCCTTGTAGTGTTTGGCAGCATCACTCAATGCCCTTGCCCAGTCATGTTCATGCATTCAGTATGGTTAGTGTTTTATTGTAGTCATGGTCCTTACTGTGTGGGCCACTTGATGCTGTTGTTGTTAAGCTTCAGCCTGGACCTGAGCAGGTTGACCCATGATGCGTCTTCTGCGGTTAAACACCTTATTACAGAATTTACTGAATGTTTCAAAATTTTCTCTTGTCTCCACTAATAGTGGTAGTCCATCTTCATTATGTATATTGGTTACCAGCTGCAGAGGCTGTCTGTAATCTGCATAGTATGCACATTCCAAGATTAAGTGTTGGACTGTCTCCAATGATTCACAATAACAATTTGGTGTAGCAGCCAACCCCAGTGCATTGAGCTTGGCGTTCAGGCTGCCATGTCCAGTTAACATAAACATGGTGTGAAGATTAGGGATCATCCAGGACTTTTGATGTTGATCTATTTCCATAACTGTTGGGAAAAATTTTTGTGTAAGTCTGCCAGTGGAGGCAGTTTCCCATTCACTTTGCCAGTCTTGCATATATAGTGTTCTAAGTCTGTCACTGTCTACTTTTAATGTTTGGGTGTTGTCTGGCCGGTATCTTTCGAAGACTGTTTCTATTCCTTTCTTCCTGCAGTACTTTGTATATGCATCTATCACTTCGTATTTTATGGGTATTTTGCCACATATAACTTGAAGTGCAGAAGTTGAAGTCGTGCGGCATGCCCTTGAGGTGGCTAAAAGGAATAATCTTTGTGCCTGAGTTACAATTTTAGTAACCGCCTGTCTTTTAATGCTGCTGGCCCAAGCACCAGCAGCATAGCATATGATTGGTATAAGGATTGTTTTGTAGTATAGTTGGAGCGTCGAGGGTTTTATTTTCCATGTGGCTCTTGTGACTCTGATCAGTTTTCCCGTGATATTCTTGACTTTATTTAGTATATGTCTGGCATGTGGGATGAATTGGAGCTTGCTGTCAAGTATTACACCCAGGTATTTGATGGTACTTGCCTGTGTTATTCTTTGGTTGTTTAGTTTGATGGTTGGTGGCCTTTCCACATTAAGTTTGCCTTTTAGTAGCATGTGCTTTGTTTTTGTGGTGGAGATTGTAAGTTTATGCGTGGAGCACCATTCACGTAAGTCCTGCAGGATTTCATTCGCAGTCCCCTCCAGGGATGCTCTGGAGTTTCCATGCAGGAGAAGCACAACATCATCCGCATAGGCTATTTTATTGACTTGTGGGTGTTGCTTAGTTAGCCACCCATCAAGGACCACGTTCCAACAGAGGGGGCCTAGAACGGACCCCTGTGGGCAGCCTCTGGTTACAGGTCTGGTAACCGAGCAGTCACCTGAGTATACCACAATACTCCTATTAGTGAAATAATCTGTGATAAGACGGTAAATGGGAATTGAGACCCCAGCCTCCCTGAACCTCTCAAGGACACTCTGGCACCAAACAGTGTCAAATGCCCCCTTGAAGTCCACGAAGAGACCGAGGACATAATTATATTCCGAAGAGGAAACTGTACTGAGGACTGCACTAATTGCATCTACAGCTGACCTTCCAGTGGTAAATCCAAATTGAGATTCTGAGGATAATAGTTTTTCTGTGTAGTATTTTTTAAAACGTTTTGCTATCAGTTTTTCTAATGTCTTGCCCAGTATAGGTAGTAATGCAATAGGGCGATAGGAATTGGCTGAGTCTGATGGTTTTTCTGTGCTTTTAAGTAAAATTTTGATATTTGCCTGTTTCCATGATGTTGGAAAGATGCCTTGGTGCAGGCACTTGTTATACAGGGTCAGCAGGAGTGTTTGATTCAGTGACCAGATCCTCTTCACCATGGCCACCTCCAAGAGGTCAAGGCCAGGACACTTACCGTCTTTAAATGATGAGATTGCATCCTGAATTTCATCTGCTGTAAAGTCATCTTCAATTGTGGATGCACTGTATATCAAAAGGTACTGACAGAAACTGGTGGTTTTCCATTACAATCATATACTCAAATCAGGAGCAAGCGGATATGCACTTTATGTATGCAGGGTAATCTGCTGGTGACGAATCCTGTACCCGTTGCAGATGGTAAGGATACAGTTGGTGTTCTCGCAATACTCTCCAAATAGTCGAACGTTGAACAGCCAGTTGCATTGCTATTCTGCGTGTGCTGATTCCAGGAGTGGCATGCACCACATCCAAAATCTCCTCCTCTACTTCAGGAATCGTAGACCTTGGTCATCCTCTGTCGGCAGCACGAAGTGTAAAGGTCCCATTTTCACAAAGGCGGTGATGAATACCTTCAAACGTTTTCTTGTGTGTCATCTTCGTTCTGGGAACCTTTCGTGGTACAAACGACGAGCCTCCAGAGCATTGCCGTCCGCCAAATCGTACATAAAGTGCATATCTGCTTGCTCCTGATTTGAGAACATGGTCAGAATGGAAAACCACCAGATTCTGTCAGTACAAATTCTGTTTGTACCTTGTGATGAAGGAAATCACCTGCGGGAGATAAGACATTCCGGCTAATAACTCGGGAACCAAGCATTTCTGGAACTATGTTGATATAAAATATTTTTATTGTCTACATATGAGGAACTCATTCCTGAAGTTATGCCGTGTATTTTTGAGACACCCTGTATATATAATTACCGAAAGTGTTATATAGTTTCTAAAGTTCCTTATTTCCAAAGTGTTCGACTGCTAGGAAATAAAATCACTTCTTACTGTATGTGGACGTAGTCTGTCATTCAGTTATTTTAGCATAGCAGGACTTTCTCTTCTTTTAAGTACCCAGCCGGTAGTTGTTCTCCACTGCAGAGAGACAGCTTAAACAGACCACCTGCAGGTTGACCTGATTAAGGGGAGGTGGTGATCTCTAAGACTGTAATGCTATCCAGTACAAGGTCAGGCTGGTCAACTTGACCTTGTACTGGATAGCATTTCGCTGTCTATTATGCGACGAAGGGCTTGGCTGAACAAACAAGATATGCAATTCAAGTTTTTAAATTTAAAATAAAGTTGTTAACCTGATCATTTAGTAGGAACAACTTGCCTGAGAAACAAGTACACCAGAAACTGAGTCGCTGGGTACCAAAAACTTGACAAGATGTTGAGTTGAATCCTTTAAACTATTCATTGAACAATTTAAACGTAAATATATGCAACCGCACAGAGAAATTGTACAGAGGCCGTCTGCCCTCTAGACACGTTGAACCGATTTTAATTGCGGCGGACGCCGCTAGAGGGCGGAGCCATCAAAGCACTATTGAATAGGTTTTAACTGCGACCAGCGTTGCTAGGCAATACCACAGGTCCAGTCGTGGTGATGACTGGACCTATGGCATTTGCTGATGACGTCATAGATCACGCAACTCTCCTCTCTGCCTACCCGTGATCTTTTACACGATCTCCGCTCCAGACTCCGATTTTTCTTTTCCCATGATGCTTTGCGCTCGCCGAACTCAGTTCTTTATTTTTAATTTTGCTGCCGGATGGCGCTATAGGCTTTTTAATAAAAAAAGAAAAATTGTAGTATTCGAACCGAGGTCAACTTCTTTCACAGACCAGTGCCTTAACCACTGGACTACTGAGATACTTACGGTAAAATTACAGCAATGTAAAATTAGCATTAAAATGCAACATGAACTCAACTTTTTTTAAATTACTTTTATTTTTAACAAGATGTGTGGCTTTTTATTTTGTAATCAACAAATTATTTAGTGTTATTTTGAACACAATGTGTAGTCATTTATTTAATTTTTTAAATTATTTTTAATCAACAAATTAATGAGCGGAATTATTTCATTTATTTTGATTATATGAACTCAGATTTTTTTAATTAACGGTATTTAGTAACAAATTATTTTTAAACTGCTTAATGAGCGTTATTTATTTTGAACACAATTTTAAATAAATTAGTGTTATTATTTGAACACAATTTAATGTGTTTTTTTTTTTTTTTTTCATTTATCTTGCTAACCGAAGATAACTCTATTCACGAAGAAATTATGAAGTTAAATGAAACAATTTTTACACTGTGGTTAAAGTTTAGAAATATTCATTTTTTTTATTATAATGTACCCGCAAGTTATTAATATTATGTGAAATTATAAAGTTTGAAATTAATTTCAATGAGGCGAATTCTAAGGAGAAATTAAAAAGTTAAAGGAAATTTCCCAAAAATTTGAAACCTATTTGTGAAAATTACAAGATAAACATTGTAACTTCCAATCTATGATTATAACGTTTTTACTATTCTAGTTAAAATTGTAAAATCTTCATTGAAGACAAAGTTTTAACGAATGAAAGCCTTTTTATTTCAATTCTAAAAAGGCAATATCAACCTGGACAGGACTTTAGTAAATTTGAAATTCAGATATGCTTATTATTTCCATTAACGTACATTCTTTTTTTTTTTTTTTGAAATCTTTGAATATGAAATCTTCAAGTATAGTTTCAGAAAGAGTTCATCACAGTATGGAAAAATTTTCGAGCTCCACAAAACATTATACTTGAAATTATACGGTGATGTTAAGTAATTAATTCAACAGTTAAATTAGCATTAGCATTAGTAGAGGCATTTGATGCAAGAAAGCAAGCTTATGCAGCATCAGCAGAAAAAAAAAAAAAAAAAACCCACTTCCACTTCACCCCTCTGTTCGTTCAAAATACCTGTCCAGCTGAGCCTTAAACTTATTTAGGCTCTCAACTTCCACGACAAGGGATGGAAGTCTGTTCCACCAACCAACCACCCGCTGGCTAAAGGCAAATTTCCGCACGTCTATCCTACATCTGTCTTTCCTCAATTTGAATTTATGCCCTCTCAGGTGATTATTCTGAGCTAGAGGAAGAATCCCATCAGCATTGAGCATGCTCAAACCATTCAAGACTTTATACACCTCTATCAGACCACCTCGCTGGTGCCTAGTCTCCAGACACTGTAATTTGCAAAACTTAAGCCTTTCTTCGTAAGAGCACCCCTTTGTTCCATTCACTAATCTTGTTGCCCTTCTCTGTACTCGTTCCAGCAGCTCTACATCCTTCATGAAATGAGGCCTCCAGAAGTAGGAGTGGGGGCACTTGGAACGAAACTGACCAGGGGGGGCGGTCTGTCAAGCCTCCCTCTCCCCACACCGCCAACCCCCCCTCTCCGCGCGGTGGTCTGCCTCCCCCCTCCCTCCCCTACCCCCGAAACACTTTGAACCAACGTTGTCAGCGGGTGGCCTTCCACCCTCCCTCTCCACACCTTCGCCGCCAGGTGGCGCTGCCATCGAAACCATTTGAAAAATATTGACGGGGGTTGTGTTCCATCCTGTCTCTTCTCACCCCCGCCGCTAGGCGGCGGGACCATGTTAAAACATGCATGGTGTAACATGTCTTATGACGTCATAATCCTTTGTGGTAATTCTTGGAATTCAAAGAGAGGGTTTTTTTTTAATTTTACTGCTGGTTGGTATCTTTTTAAAAGAATTTTAAATGAGAAGACTATTTTAAACGTTATTTTTAGGCAATAAATTAAAGTATTCATGAACAAATCAATGGTATTATTTGAACATAATTAAAGTATTCATGACCGATATATTTAACCAATGGTATTTTTAAAGTATTCATGTACAAATCAAAGGTATTATTTGAACATAAAATATAATAGTATTTTTTAAAGTATTCATGAACAATATGTTTAACCAATGGTATTTTTTTTAAGTATTCATGTACAAATCAATGGTATTTTTTAAAGTATTCATGAGCAAATCAAAGGTATTATTTAAATATAATTAAAGTATTCATGAACAATATTTTTAACCAATGGTATTTTTAAGTACTCATAACCAATATTTTAAACAACATGTTATTTTTAGGCAATAAATTAAAGTATTCATGAACAAATCAATGGTATTATTTGAACATAATTAAAGTATTCATGAAGAAATCAATAGTATTTTGCCAGTTGAAAGTGATTTTAAATATAACTTTTAATGAAGACACAGAATTATAACGAACAAAGTCTTTTATTGAACACTGTTAACGAAATTATTTACAAAGGAATCATTATTCTGATAAAATCTTGACACAGCTCTCTCTTCAATATGCACAAGAGAAACTAATAATCAAAATGAGCATGTGCTTGATCTAACAACATGGATCTCAGTTCAGATAACATTGAATTTACAGCATTGAATATTTGATAAGAATCGAATTGTGAGAAGAGTCCTTTACCTTTCTTTTCCCCGTCGAATTCACGAACAACATCATAAGGATATACAGTCTTTAAATATAATTCATAAATATCGATGAAATTTTCATCCTCGGCGCCGTTCAAGAAAGTATTGGTTTGGAAGAGTTTCCTTTTTAGGAACAAGTCACGAGCTTGATATAAACGTGAAACTATGATATCACCCATAAGTTTGAAGATAGCCACTTCCTCCTGTAAAAGCTGCAGTCGTTTTTGAATGGATATGGTTTTAATTGATAAAGTTTCCACCTCTAAATCATCGAGTTTAACATCGTGAATATCGTTGTTCTCTATACAACGAATAGTCAAAAAACCGTTCCCACACACTGTTGCCAGATTTTCACTTATTCTGCATTCGGCGTCTTCTTTTTGGTTCAAATATTTTGTAAATTCCGGAAGTTTCTTTTGAAACAGCATCCATTCTTCACACTTAATAACAATTACTTGAGAATCGGACTCCAACTGGACACAGGGTTTAAAATTTACAAATCCAACCCGGACAAGCCATTTTGAAGACACAGAGCGATAGAACCTGTAATAGCAAAACTTAGACGCCATGGCTGGAGAGAGAGAGAGTTGAAACGAGCACAGATCAAAAACCCTTTTTAAACCAAATATCACTCTAGTTTTCAGCCAATCAAAAACAGGTGCGTACAAACATGTTCAATCGTGATTAAAATCCTTTGCATGGCCTAACAAGTCTTATGATGTCATAATCCTTTTGGGGTAATTCTTGGAATTCAAAGAGAAAGGTTTTGTTCACCATGCACGGTATAACAAGTCTTATGACGTCATAGTCCTTTGGGGTAATTCTTGGAACATAATTCCTAATTAAATAGTTTATTTTTTACACTAAGGCGCATTTAGGGCTAGAGCCTCAAGCTGCGAACAAATTTAGACTATGTATATAAAGTGCTTAGCATCATAATACACAGCCATTTCTGAATAAACAGAAAATTTTTAAGGTGGCATCGTTTTAGGTTATATCTCATATTGTGAATGCCTTCACAACGAGTTGCCATGATATTGCACTACTTCGAATAAGTAACACTTCACCTAAGGAGAAGACTAGTGTTACTTATTCTCAGATAGGTACCACCACCCAGACAGCACTGTTTCAGGGCTATTTATGTATGTAATGTGAATATCTACTCGAATATCCACCTGTCCCTATTAGACTTAGAAAAGCAAAAAAGGTAGAGGGAAAGTTATAGTAGGAGTGGAAGAGGAAAAGAAACAGTGTAGAAGAATGAAAGGGACAGTAACTCCTTCAACTCACACCACTCAAAAACTCATAAACTCCTCGAATAGGCAACGCTTCCCCAGTGGAGAAGGCTGTTGTTACCTATTCTTGGAAACTCCGGACATCATCAAGCTCCCCCTAACAGCACTGTTTCAGGGCTATTTGGCCCTTCGTCAGTGAGTGGGTAGGTACCCAAGTGATGCAATGATGGCAAAAACAGTTATGAAGTATAACTCCACAATATGAGAGATGCCTGAAGGTGTATGGTGTATTTAGACTAAGGCGCATTTAGGGCTAGAGCCTCAAGCTGCGAACAAATTTAGACTATGTATATAAAGTGCTTAGCATCAAAATACACAGCCATTTCTGAATAAACAGAAAATTTTTAAGGTGGCATCGTTTTAGGTTATAAATTTTCTGTTTATTCAGAAATGGCTGTGTATTTTGATGCTAAGCACTTTATATACATAGTCTAAATTTGTTCGCAGCTTGAGGCTCTAGCCCTAAATGCGCCTTAGTGTAAAAAATAAACTATTTAATTAGGAATTATGTTCCAAGAATTACCCCAAAGGACTATGACGTCATAAGACTTGTTATACCGTGCATGGTGAACAAAACCTTTCTCTTTGAATTCCAAGAATTACCCCAAAAGGATTATGACATCATAAGACTTGTTAGAAAATACAGGCGCCACTAATTTGTCCGTAAACACCGATGAGTTTCCACCCCTCGTTTCTTCACAGGAACAAAGTAAGACAAGGGAAACTACAAGTGTAACCGCTCCTAAGGCTAAATCAGAACATCTTGAATCTTCAAGCAAAGTACCAAATTCTACGACCACAAATATCGTTACTGATTCTTCACAAATAAAACATTTTAGTCCGGACATGTTGACTAGGGCTGCTACTGCAACTGCCAGGAAAATTAAAATACCAAACGTCGGGACTATTTTACTTTCAGATCTTTCCCCTGTCGATGCACTTACTTTCCTGCGAGAAGAAATTGAAACTTATTTATTAAACGACAATAGTAAGGTTACAAAAACTGCCATCAAAGCTATTCTTCATTCTTGGAGCGGTCTTGAATTAGTTGTGAATGGCTTGATTACAGAAAACGAAGCTCTTAAGATGAAAATAAAGATGCGGCAGATAAGAAGTGATGACTCAAAAACTATGCCCACACCTCTCTCATATGCTTCTGTGGCAAAATCTTCAACTTCTACAGAATTAGTTGATACTTCTTTGAACGTAGTTTCTCCTGAAAACTTTTCTGAGGCTACTGCACAATCCCTTGCAAAAAATTCTATTAACCAAACAGACAGTCTGCAATCCGCTAATGTTAAAACTACTTCAACCAGAAAACCACATTTATTACTCCTAAAGGCATCCGAGAGTTCTACTCTTACTACGAGCACTGATGTTAAAGAACGTGTAGTTAAAACCTTAAAGCAAGAATTGAAAGAAGTCAAAGTTAAAGCTCTCCGTCTTATTAAAAACAAAGGCGTAATTTTAGAAACTGATTCACGTAAAGATTTGGATACCATCTCTTCCTCAAAAATCCTGTCTGATGTTGGAATCACCCCTGAGATACCTAAGAAATTGAATCCAACCTTACTGGTATATAATATTGATAATGATTTAACCAAAGAGGAAATACTTGATGATTTCTACTTCAAAAACCTGAAAGAATTTAAATTCACACGTGAAGAAATCTCACAAGAGATCACTTTCCGATTTAAAACTAGCTCCAAATCAAAGAATACTTCGAATTGGGTGTTTGACTTTACCCCACGTATTTTTTCGGCTATCTCTACTTTAGACAGGTTATTTATTGGGTGGACCTCTCACCGATTTAAGCCGTTCACTGTTGTGACGAAGTGCTATTGTTGTCTTGCTTTCGGACACACTTCAAGTATGTGTAAACAAGAAAGACCTTCTTGTGGACATTGTGGCAAATTAGGCCATATCTTTGCTGAGTGCCCCAGCAAGGATCAACCGCCTGTCTGCATTAATTGCAAGAGGCACAAACATGATGCTAATCATTCGGTCAGAGATATCAACTGTCCTGAATACATAAAGGCTCAAGACACAGTAAGGCAACGAACAATTCCCTTTTAATATCACAGTCTTATCGAGTTCAAGCGCTTCCCAGCCAAATATTTCGACTGTAAACTTAAAATTTCTGCAAGCCAATGCTCACCATTCACGCACCGTGGCAGATGAGCTACGTCGTGTATCTGAGGAGGAACTCATTGACATTCTCATTCTTCAAGAACCATATCATAAAAAAGGACGAATTGTCGGATATCCTTGCTCTTCTCGGATTTTACAACCGACTCATACAGATCCTAAGGTAGCCATCGTAATATTTAATAAAAATGTTGACGTTTTACTCTTGTCCTGTTTAACATCACAGCATGCTATTTGCATTCAAGTCTTGAGTCCTAATCACTCGACTTATGTTATCTCAATGTATTGCCCCCCGTCATCTGACTTGACTCCTCACTTACACTATATTGATTCCGTATTCAGTTTATTAGGCCCTATTCCTCTGCTAATTTTACTCGACTCAAACTCCAAGTCTGCATTGTGGCATAGTTCTTTCACAGATGCGCGGGGATTACTGCTTGAGGATACCATCTTCTCCCATCAACTTACCGTCTTGAATCAACCAAACCAGCCATGTACCTTTTCCAATTCCCTGGGTGAATCAAACATAGACATCTCTCTGGCTACAGCCCGTATTGCTCCTTATATTATTGACTGGCACGTAGAAACTGACCTAACGACAAGTGACCATCGCTCCATCGTCTTCCTGCTGGGATCAACTCTTGCTCCTCAACAACCTCTTCGTAATCTCATACGTTACTCTCTTAGAAACATAAAATGGGAACGTTTTAATCGTTCCGTTCTCTCTCAATTGCCTGAAGACAACCTAGAAAATTTTAAATCTCTTACCACCGAACAACTAGCACTGCAGATTCAAAACATTATCATCACTGCAATTCAGAAATCTACGCATAAAAAGAAACTAAAAACTAACTGCACACCTTGGTGGAATAACGAACTATCCTCTACTCGGAAACTTGTACATAAAGCCAGAAGAAATTTTCAGCGTAAACGGCGTACTTGGCCTCAAGAAGAAGTCAACAGATTACATGAAGAATACAAAACTCTCAAAAGAAAATACGTAAAATTGATTTATGAAAGCAAATTGCAATCCTGGCACAATTTTGTCCGTACGTCTGGTAATAATAATCCTTGGGGCGTCATCTATAAAATTGCTAAAAATAAAATGATCTTGGGTGACATTTTTAACTCCGTTACCTCCAACAGTATGGAAACTATTACACTAACAGACTCCATAAATGCCATCTTGGACCAACTGCTGCCTAACGATGATCTCACTATTGACACTTCACACCATCTATCTATTCGTGATTTAAACCAAAAATACCTTCCTTTAGAAGAAACAAGTCCATTCACTGCAGAAGAACTTACTTCAATCTTGAATAAAATTCAGTCAAACAAATGTCCTGGCGATGACCTGATTGACAACATATTTATCAAACACTTTTATGACCTAAGGCCCAAAGTTCTACTTAAATTATTCAACAACTGCTTAAATACTGGAACGTTTCCCAAACCGTGGAAACACGCCATTCTTAAGATTTTACATAAACCTGGTAAGCCACTAGATAATGCGAGATCCTACCGCCCCATAGCCTTGCTCTCTCACCTGGGAAAAGTGTTAGAGAGATTAATTGCCAATAAAATAACCACACTGCAGGGAGCCAAAAGCTCCACATCCTCTCTTCAATACGGATTTAGGCAAGGGCTTGGATGCGAAGACGCCTTATTAGAACTCCACCACCTCATTGACTGCTCCACTTCCAAGTACGTTATGGCAATCTTTATCGATTTTGAGGGCGCTTTTGATAATTTATGGTGGGAAAGTGCCCTCAGCAGACTCCGTTCCAATCACTGCTCTCTTCAGCTTTATAAACTTGTTAGAAACTATTTTGCTGATCGCACCGTCACCGTCATCACTAAAAGCACGAAGATTAACAGATCTGTCTCTCGTGGTTGCCCCCAAGGATCTATTTTAGGTCCCTTGATTTGGAACCTAGTTCTCGATGATTGGCTGCTTAGGACTCCTGAATTTCAAAATGTGCGACAACTTGCGTATGCAGATGACATTATCATTTTAGTGAATGGAAACTCAAGATCTGAATTAGAACTCTATGCCAATAAAGTACTTTTTGAACTATCGTCCTGGTCCTCTAAGAACAAATTAAAATTATCCCCAACAAAATCGAAGATCATGATTTTTAAACACAAATTAGACTATCGCAGACCACCAGTTGTAAAACTTGACAAGAAATCACTTCCACTTGTCCGAAGCACCAAATTTTTAGGAGTCATCATCGACGACCGCTTTTCCTTTACTGAGCATATTCAACATCTGTCTGTCAAAGTTAAGAGTTTTACCGCGATGCTGCTCCAAATTACCAGACATGACTGGGGACTGAACACTAAAACCCTACATCTATTTTACAATGCTGCCATAATCCCAATTACAACCTACGCTGCCAGCCTTTGGTTTAGACGTACTGCACTCAAAACAGTACAAACCAAGTTATCCACTATTCAACGTTGCTTTCTCCTCAGCCTACTTCACGTTTGCCGAACAGTATCAACTCCAGCTTTACAGACTCTTGCAGGCACCATACCACTTGACTTGCATGTTGTGTTTAGAGGGCTTTGCTTTTACATCCGCAAAGGCATTTCCGTGGAATTTCAGGGAATCATTGTTAACCCTCAGACTGATCCCAAAACTGAGCGAACCAGATGCTGGAATTTGTTAGTGAATACCTGGCAGAATAGATGGAATTCTACCGAAAAAGGAGCTATCACCAAAAACTTCGTTCCCGACGTAACTGCACTACTTGCATCATCCACCAGAAAATGGTTTTCACCCTCACTGTTTACCTCCTACATACTAACTGGGCATGGTTCGCTTAACGCAAAACTCTACCAATTCAGACTTTCCAATACAGTCTCCTGTCGATGTGGGCTACCGGAAGACTCTCCTCACGTACTTTTTGAATGCTCCATTTACGATGATCTAAGATCGGCTCTTAAGGCAACAGTACCAAACTTGTGTCCCGGAGGTGAGAAGATACTCATTTCTGTCAACAATTTCCAGGCCCTTCAAACCTTCTGCAATGCTGCTTTTAATCGCAGGAAGGCTCTCAACCTCAATGTTAATTCAAGAAATGAAACTGAAAATGCATCATAAATCATAATACAACTGTGCGCTGCCTCGTCGTCCTGATGACGTCATATACAAAATTGTTGTGGCTTTCAAGAACACACAAAGATTTTGACAGATGCTGCACTTCTCTGACTCATCCTTTATCAAGACTCTCTTCAACTAAACCTCTGCTCAGTGATACCGTCATCTACCAGAGACTTCTGACACCACTCCAGATTAACAGAATTCAGAATTATATCTAGAACTTGTTCCTGCCGATCATGATTGAATGACATTACAACTTCTGTTTGACAATACACCTTTTCTCTTTGTGGACCACTTTGGGCAGCACTGCATACAGATGTGGGCAAAAAATGGATAAAGATTTTATTTTATTTTATTTTTTTTTTTTTACTTTATGCTATTCTCATCCTTATTTCTTCGTCTTCTGCTGTCCTTTCTCCTGGGAGTGTGTGTGTGTGTGTGTGTGTGTGTGTGTGTGCGTGCGCGCGCTTGCCGGCTTGCTGGCGCGGGGTTCTTTTGAATGGCTCCAAATCCTCTTTGGACATTCAGTACGTGACTGTTGAGGTTGGCCATGGTTCTTGCGCAGTTGTGGCCTACCTCCCCGTGGTGTAGACGGACACTGGGCAGGCTTTCCAGGTGATCGCCTGCCTGGTGACAAAACGGCCAGAAACAACTAAACAACACAACAACACACACACTGCACGAACATAACGTTACACACATTTCTGGCCTGTTACAGTGCTTTCTGTAACCATCACAGTGTACAAAGACGGAGATGAACTGTCGTTCAGGTGCCGTCCTACATAAGATACTATACATGTCTACATTACTTACGTAGTTTTAACACATACTACACACAAAGAGAGAGGTTAAAAGCAAAATACAAGGAATTCAAATCATATTTTTAACATAACATAAAAAGGTGCTCACCTAGTTTAGCACAGTTCACATTTTGTCTTTCTGCTGAGTAAAATTTCAGAAAAAGCAACACGAGCAATCCATATGAAGATACAGAAATTGTAATAACACCAATCCCGTGGCTAAGGGATACTGAAATACAACTGTGATCGGATATAAGTTCAACCAATCATAAACCAGCTGCACACAATCACGGGCAAAAAATTAAGTGATATCCACAATATTTTTATGAAACTTTTCCCCTTCACTTGTGCAAAACGCTGTAATTTGTATGCTGATTTGTCTATAATCCTGATCTACTTCCAGGAAAACTAAATATAGGTATAATTGCTGGAAAAAAAACCCAAAATCACCAGCGCCATAAGCCACTGTAAATGTGTTGAACATAATTATATAATCCCTACTGTTGTTTGGAATTGTATGATTCCTTTTGGTACAAATATTTTATCAATTACTGAAGTTTCTTCTGAACATTAATAACAACACAAGAATCAATATAAAAGTTTAGAAATCAATTATAATACCGTATTGGTGGACTAATAATAGAATAGCAATTGCTTAAAAAACGGTACTCACCTTGAATAAATCTGTTCATTTCCCCCCTCCCCCCCTTAGTTTCCTTGACATAACGTGGCCTTGATAATGCTCCCCACACACACCCTACTCGAACTCCCTCTAGTCACTATCTGGCAGAGTAGAGGTAGCAAGATTATACACTAGCTGATCCGGAAGCCTCCTAGAGAGTTACCAATAGGTTCGGTCCGGTGTACTAACTAGCGGCCGGCCTGCGAACACCGTTTTAGAGCTGTACCCTCGAAAAGTAAGGAATATTGGATCTCGCAACGATGTTCATCATAACCTCAAAAGTCATCAATCATACTGCATGATGGAAGAGATAGGGAAGGGTTGACCGGGAAGGTGTGACACCCACCACTTCCAGCCTGCAATAAGCAAAGTGGTGGTATTGCACCGGTTGATGAGAGTCATCTACCACCTATTACTGCCTGGTAACATAAAGGTTCGGCATTCCTCAGTGTGGTGTGGATGCCACACCTCGACCCCTGCTTACTTTGCTTCACACCTGGGTGGTCACCCACCATGTACTTGTGCATGGAGGTTTTACCCAGGATTACTAACAGTCCCACAATCGTGAAGGTGCTAGCAGAGGATTTGACTGTCACAGACCGTCCACACTTCGCCGAAATTGGGTCCACGTGACTTGAGTGTCACCCGAATATCGGTTCCATCAACGTTTTAGATACCCAGGTAGCAGGTACAGCTTGTCTGGCATATCTGAGAGAATGTCTGTGACAACCTGAAGGACCAAAATGGATGGCCAGTTCCCAAAACAGAAGGAACTGGAAAGTTGCTGGAGGGGACTTCATCATGCAGTGGATTGAAAATGGTTGATGATGATGAAGAATTAAAAAATAATTTATTTGTTACTAAATACCATTAATTAAAAAAAAAATCTAAGTTGAAATAACAAAATAAATTAAATAATTCCGCTCATTAATTTGTTGATGAAAGATAATTTTAAATAAATGAAATGAAACACTATACGTGTTCACTAAATAATTAGTTGATTAAAAATAATTAAAGCAATAAAAATGAAAAGCCACATATTCTGTTCAAAATTTGAGTTCAAGTTGAATTCTAATGCTAATTTTGAAGTGTTGTAAGTATCTCAGTAGTCGAGTGGTTAAGGCAATTGCATGTGAAAAGGTTGACCTCAATTAGAATCGAATTATTTTTATGAAAACCTGTGGCGTCATTCAGCAGCACATAAAGAACCCATTCGGCGAGTGCAATGCACCATGAGAAAGGAAAAACTGTCGGGATGCGGAGAGATCCTTGAAGGTCCTTGAGGTTGTCACAGACATTCTCTCAGATATGCCAGACAAGCTGTACTTGCTACCTAGGAGTCTAAAACGCTGATGGAACTGATATTCGGGTGACACTCAAGTCAAGTGGACCCAATTTCGGCGAAGTCCGGACGGTCTATGACACCAAATCCTTCACGATGGTGGGACTGTTAATAATCCTGGGTATAACCTCCATGCACAAGTACATGGTGTGTGACCACCCAAGTGTGAACCAACGTAAGCAGGGGTCGAGGTGTGGCGCCTACACCACATGGAGGAACGCCGGCCCTCTATGTTACCAGGCAGTACTAGGTGGTAGATGACTCTCATCAACCGGTGAAATACCACCACTTTGCTTATTGGAGGCTTGAAGTGGTGGAACCCATGTTTAGTCTCTAGAGCTAAGTTCCGGTCAACCCTTCCCTATCTCTTCCATCATGCAGTATGATTGATGACTTTTGATGTCGTGGCGAGATCCAATATTCCTTACATTTCGAGAGTACAGCTCTAAAACGGTGTTCGCAGGCCGGCCTCTAGTTAGTACATCGGACCAAACCTATTGGTAACTCTCTAGGAGGCTTCCGGATCAGCTAGTGTATAATCTTGCTACCTCTACTCTGCCAGATAGTGACTGGAGGGAGTCCGAGTAGTGTGTATGCGGTGAGCATTGTCGAGGCCACATTATGTCAAGGATCTGGGTATATTCTTACCACATGTACGCCATATCCAAAAATTTCATTACTTCATACAGCATGTCCCACCCACTTTTTCTTACTATTGAATACACCATGAATTGTCAAAATAATAGAGCAAGCTTATGTGCGAAAAGATCTAAACCTCCCAAGGACTTCCTAATTCATTTCACAAATATACGTGGTCTCAATTCTAATCTCAACGATGTCCATTTCCACTTGCAGTCTTCCGAACCCCATGTACTTTTTCTGACTGAATCTCAGTTATCGGTTGATTCAACTACTGCTCATCTCAGATGTCCAAATCATTTGCTGTATGATTCTTTTCGCCTCAAAGGTGGTACATGCATATGTCCGTTCTGATATTCTCTGTCATTGACTTGGCAATTTGGAATCTCCTCTCCTCGATCTTCTCTGGCATAAAATCTCTCTACTTCACTGTGTCAAATTCAACTGTTGTCTCTACTGATCTCCCAACTCCACTAATCACTTGGAGTTCTTTGACTTCCTCTCTTTGCAACTTGACTTTCTCCAGTCCAACTTTCCTAACAGTGAGGTAATTTTCCTTGGTGATTTTAATGTTCACAACTCCAGCTGGCGTCCGTTTTCTAGTCACACAAACACAGCTGGTCGAGATGCTGAGGCTTTTGCAATTACTAATGACCTAGCACAGATTGTTCATTTACCTACAAGAATACCGGACAATCCTAATCATACAGCCAATACGCTTGATCATTTTCTCACAAAGAACCCTTCTAAGTAAAAGGTCGACGTGAAAGGTCCTTTAGCCACTTCAGATCACAACTTGGTGATTGTCTCTTCTCCAATGGAACCTTTATCTCATGGCTATTCCCAACCTCGTATTGTTTTGCATTACAAGAATGCAAAATGGGATGACCTGTGAGACTTCTTTTCTTCTTTTCCTTGGTCTGATTACTGTTTCAAAACTTCTGATGTCAACGTTTGCTCAAATCGTGTCAGTGAAATTATTCTTGCAGGAATGGAATTCTTTATCCCACACTCCACTTTAAAATCTCGTCCTTTATCTAAACCTTGGTTTTCCAATAAATGTGCTAAGGCTGTCCAAGAGAAGAATGTTGCATATCGTAATTGGCTTGTTTCTAATTCTTCAGTTTCATTTTCTGCCTACACCAAAGCTCGCAACAATTGTAAAGCAGTTATTAATCAGTCCAAACTAGAGTTTGAACAGGTTAAGAGTAGAAAACTTGCTTCTTGC
This sequence comes from Mastigoproctus giganteus, assembly GCF_048544385.1. Lineage (NCBI taxonomy): Eukaryota > Metazoa > Arthropoda > Arachnida > Uropygi > Thelyphonidae > Mastigoproctus > Mastigoproctus giganteus. The sequence goes on from NC_143583.1 coordinate 222,656,982, forward strand.
CCTAATGGTAGCCGAGCATTCTGGTCTCTTGCCAAAGCTATTGGCCGCAACTTTTGCCCATCTCTGCTCCCACCTCTGTCCAAACTAGATGGTTCTGTTGTCACTTCAACCAAGGATAAAGCTGACCTGCTAGCATCCCATTTTTCTTCCAGCTCATGTATTAATGATCTTGGTAAAACACCTCCCACCATTCCTAACATGCTATATTCAATGCCTCCTGTGGTGTTCTGTCAAAAGGATATCAGAAGGATTTTGATGAATCTTGATGCTAAGAAAGCTCCAGGTCCTGATGGTATTTCTCCACTTGTTCTTAAAACCTGTGCTCCTGAACTTACTCCTGTTCTTTGCCGCCGTTTTTCACTTTCTTATTCCAAAGGTGTTTTTCCTTCTGCTTGGAAATTTGCTCATATCCAGCCAGTTCCTAAAAAGGGTGACAAATCCCTCCCATCCATTTATCGCCCCATTGCAATTACATCTACTCTTTCTAAAGTAATGGAGAAATCAATTAACCGCCAACTCTTAAACAACCTAGAAACCTTCCGTCTAATCAACGATCGCCAGTATGGATTCCGTCAGTGTCGATCCACTGGTGATATTCTGGCTTAAGTTACCCATTTATGGACTAATTCAATGGAAAGGTTCGGTGAACCACAAGTACTTGCTCTTGACATCTCAAAGGCTTTTGATCGTGTTTAGCATAAAGGTCTTCTAAACAAGCTTCCATCTTATGGTTTGCCAACTGTTTTTAGTAATTAGTTATCCAGTTTTCTCTCTCTGTTCGCTCACTGAGGGTGATGGTAGATGGCTCTGTCTTCTAACTTCTCCACTAATGCCGGTGTCCCCCAAGGTTCAGTTCTTTCCCCCACTCTTTTCCTCTTGTATATCAATGACCTTCTTCCATTGACTGGAAATGCTATCCATAGTTTTGCCGATGATAGCACATTGCATTGAACTTTCCATTTTGAGAAACCTTGTCCTGCTCAATTAGCTTCAAGTTCTCGAAAATCTGCTGCCAATTCCTTAAATGCCGATCTTTAGGTAATTCTCCAGTGGGGCAAAGACAACTTAGTTGATTTGAACCCTTCTAAAACTCAGTCTTGTCTTATATCTCGAAAAAGGATTCTTCTGCTCCTATGCTTATCTTTAGTGACACTCCGATTTCTAGTCAGAATGATATATCTCTTTTGGGGATTACCCTGACTTGTAATCTCTCTTAGCACAAGCACTTTACAAATATTGCTTCCTCTGCATCTAAAAAACTTTGTTTTCTCTTTCGCTCTCGGCGTTGCTTTTCCTCCAAACAGCTGCTCATTCTGTATAAATCGCAAATCCGCCCTGCCATGGAATATTGTTCCCACACCTGGGGTGGTGCCCCCAAAACCTCTCTCAGGCTTCTTGATTCCATTCAGAAGAGGGCACTTAGGTTAATTAATGATTCATCTCTAACAGAGTCTCTCCACTCTCTTTCTCATAGACGCACTGTTTCTGCTGCATGCCTCTACTACAGATACTTCCATGGGCATTGTTCTTCTGAATTGGCTTGTATAATTCCCGCTCTCTCTTTCAAAAGTCCGAACATGCCGCCACAGTCCGAACATGCCGCCACCAGCCAACATCCATTTACTGTCCAACTTCAAACCGACAGAACCAACTTTTCATGTTCCTCATTTATTCATTCAACTGCCGTTTTCTGGAACAACTTCCTTCATACGTATTTCCTGAAAATTACAATACAGAAGTTCAAGTCCAATGTCAACAAATATCTTTGTTCGTCTTGTCAACCTCCAACGCAAGCACGGTACTAAGTACTATAGGTTCTAATGCCTCTCCTGTTTGGGGTTCACAAAATAAAAAAAAAAAAAAAAGGAGCATGGAAAGGCGGTGAGGGGTCACGTGATCGATGACGTCATCCTTTCGTTGAGATAGAGACCGGAGATGTGACGCTGCCTAGCAGTGCCGGTGGCAATTGAAACTAGTTCAAAGTGCGTTGATATCTGTGCCGTCTAGTGGTGGCAGCGGCAGGATCGTAGGGGGGTAGGAGGGAGATCCGCTATCCCTGGTTAAATCGGTTCAAATGACACCACAATTCTACTACGGTGGCATTGGCCTTTCTGCTCTATATAACAGTATGTCATTTGTGTAAGCAGTATGTCTTGAAGTAAATGACAACTTTTATACAGGGTGATTCCCTACCAGTGCGACAAACCTGCAGGAGGTGTAGGATATGTGGACATGTGTTTTTGTTATGAGTGGCTCCTAGAACGTTAGTTCAACTCCGCCTCGTATCTCTGTGCAGATCAGTATCACTACAACTCGGACAGTTATGTGTGTGTGTGACGTCGGTTTGTGTGTATTATGTGTGTGTTCTGGCCACTTGGCTACCCAGAAGCATCAGTCACCTGGACAGATGATTCTGGGTACTCGTCCACACCACGGGATGGTGGGCCAGTCTCAGCTAAACACGTACTGTCTCAATACGAGACTCTGATCCACCTGATGTTGCCAAAAGGTGGGCCAGATTCCTCTAGGGGCCCACTTTACAAATGAAAAGCCTTTTGTGGCAAAGGGAAATTGTGGGAGCGAAGTTAAAAAATATGTAATTAATGATATTGAAATTTCGCAAGATTATTTAATGAAAAAACTTTCAAGCCTACAGACTAGTAAGGCTCCTGGAGTTGATGGAATATACCCTATAATCTTGAGAGAGGCGGCAAGCGAGTGCATTGAACCACTGAGGCTGGTTATGCGAGCATCACTAGACTCTGGGGAGATTCCCTTGGATTGGAAAAGTGCAAATGTATCTCCCATACATAAGGGTGGCTCTAAAAGTGAAGTGGGAAATTATCGACCTGTCAGTCTGACTTCAGTAGTAGGGAAAATCATGGAGGCATTGATCAAGGGTGGAATTCAGGATCATTTGGATAGAATTGAAATTCTCAAGGATACTCAGCATGGTTTTGTAAAGGGAAAATCATGTTTAACAAATCTGGTTCGCTATTTCGAAAGGGTCACTCACGAGCTGGATTTAGGAAATAATTTCGACATTGTTTATTTAGATTTCAGCAAAGCTTTTGACTCAGTCCCACATGAGCGGTTGCTTTATAAGCTGGAACAGGTTGGAATCACTGGGAAAATCTTTAGATGGATAGAAGGATGGCTTCAGGGCAGGAGGCAGAGGGTTGTGATAAATGGCTATTCCTCAGATTGGGTTGATGTAAGAAGTGGGGTTCCCCAAGGATCAGTATTAGGACCACTGTTGTTTTTAATTTTCATAAACGACATTGATGAAGGGATAGAGGGCGTGATGTCTAAATTTGCAGATGATGTTAAAATTGGTAGAGTAGTTAATGATCACTGTCAAGCTGAGCTTCTTCAGAGAGACCTAGATAGACTTCAAGAATGGTCAGAAAAGTGGCAGCTGTGCTTTAATCCAACAAAGTGTAAGGTATTACACCTGGGAAACAGTAATCCCAAAATAACTTATTCACTTGGTGGAGTTCAACTAAACCCAGTACTGGAGGAAAGGGACTTGGGTGTTACGATACGGTCAGACATGAAATTCTCTGAGCATTGTAAACAGGTTGCAAGGAAGGCCCATGGTGTCCTATCGATGATCTATCGAACTTTTGCAAGTAGAGATAGGGACGTGATAATCCCATTATATAAGGCCTATGTTAGACCACACTTGGAATACTGTGTTCAAGTATGGAGACCGCACCTAAAGAAAGACATCGAGCTTCTTGAAAGGGTGCAAAGAAGGGTAACTCGCCTGGTGAGATCGGCAAAAGGGCGTCCTTATGAAGAAAGACTTCGAATATGTGGGTTGCAGAGTTTGGAAACTAGACACCTTAGAGGAGATTTGATTGAGGTGTTTAAGGCTCTGAGAGGCATCAGTAAAATGAATGAGGACAAAATTTTCAAGATTATAAATGATGCTAGAACTAGGGGACATAAATTCAAGTTACGCGGGGAAATGTTTAGATTGGACTGCAGGAAGTTTTATTTTAGCCAGCGAGTTATAAATTACTGGAATAAGTTGCCTTCATGGGTGGTGGAGGCCGACAGTTTGGGGAAATTCAAAGGTCATCTGGATAGTACTTTCGGGTAAGGGAAGCGCATAGGATGATAGGATTAATTTGCTTTTTATTTAATTTTTAATTTCATTTTATTATTTTTATTTGTTTATTAATTATTATTATTTATTTATTTAATTTTTGTTTTTATCATTGTTTTGTTCGGATTTTTTTTTTTTTTTTTTTTTTTTTTTTTTGGCTGGTGCAGCATAAGCCATAGGCTTTCTTGCACCATACGGCCGTTACTAATACTAATACTAATACTAATACTCCAGAGGAGAGAGAAAAAAAAAATATATATATTTAGATTTTCCCGTGGTGGAAAAGAAAGAAAAAAAAATAAATAAAAATTTAGAAAAAAAAGAAAAGAAAACACTGTAAAACGCGAGACAAAAAAAAAAAGTGAAGAACGCAAAAAAAAAAAAAAACAAAAAAAACCAACAACCATGTGACTGATTGTAGAACGCGAGGAGAAAAAAAAAATAAATAAATAAAATATATATATATAAATAAATAAATAAAAATAATAAAACAAAATAAAAAAAAGGGGGGAAGAGAGAGAGAGAGAGAGAGAGAGAGAGATGGTGTTTTCCTTCCTGAACACAGGCCGCAGAAACAAGCTCCACAGCCCATGTAGCAGGATGGGGGGGGGGAGAAATACATGGTCGGTTTCAATTCATCGATGTTTGCCACTGCTGGGTCATCGATGTTTGCCACTGGGGGCCTGTTAATCCTTCGTCTGCGCTTGAAGACTTCAGCTGAGTAGGTTTGCAGTGCAGGGAGGTTGTTAGGGTTCTGTAGGAAGAGCTCTAGATGCTCGCCAGAGATCTATGTATAGCTGACAAGGTCATGTCTCAGATCAGCATACATAATGCACTCGAACAGTACATGCCACCAATTCTCTTTGGCTCCACAATGGCAGAGATCTGTTGGGTGGAGACCCAGATGGTGTAATTTTTCATTCATGGATCGGGTCCGGTAATTAGGTATGATGTTTCTAGTGAAGGGGTGAACCAAGACTGTACAGATTTAATAGCAGTGTAGGTTACATCAGGTAGGAATCTTTTTGTGACAATGCCCAGTGTTGAATTATGCCATCGAGTTTGCCAAATGTTGAAGAGCTCGTTGTATCAACGTGTCATCTCAGCCTTGGGGTCAGCATCCAGATTAACCTCAATGCCGAGGATCCTTGTTGGGATATTTCTCGTAATTCGGAAGCACAACCCTCGGAAGATGAAATGTAGATCGAGCGGAAGTGATCCCGCAATGACCTGAATGGCAGGAGTGAAGACCGTTCTACGCACTCGGCAGATTGCCATTAACATTGACCTCTGGATGGTTCCAAGCTTGTCTCGCATCTTTACAAGAGTTACCCGATAGAACCAGGCTCCGGCTGCATAGGTCACAATTGGTAAAAATACTGCGTTGTAATACAACCGTAGGGACCTTTTGGAGAGTCCCCAATCATTCTTAGAGATGCGATTGATGGTTCCTGAGAATCTCTTAACTTTGTTTCTTAGATGAACAAGATGTGGGAGAAAGCTGAGTTTGTGGTCAATAATCATTCCAAGTACCTTTGGTTTCGGGGACGATTGGCAGTTGAGCGTTACATATCTTTACCTGCGGTGGGCGCCTGAGATCCAGTCTATTCTTGAATAGCATCATTTTAGTTTTGTTGGGTTGATATGCAACTTATTAAGGGCGGCCCAAGTTGAGAGATCGTCGAGGACCTGGTTTGCATTTTCTTCAATGGCCTTCCGTGAATGCCCTGACACCACAACAGTGAGATCATCGGCAAAGGCCACAATTTTTGCATTCCTGAAGGTGCAGGAGAGCCAGTCTTCGAGGACTATATTCCAAATGAGGGGCCCAGGACTGACCCTTTGGGACAACCTCGATTTACTGATCTGGTGACTTGCTGGAATTTTGACTTGAGAATAACTGCTCGGTCGGAAAAATAATCCTGGAAGAGGCTGTATAATTGCCGTGGGCAAGCTGCAGTTCGAAGGCGTGCCCGGGCACTATCCCACCAGACAGTGTCGAAGGCTCCGTCGAAGTCTATGAAGATGGCCAATTCGAATTTTTCTTCAGAACTTTCAGTATGTAAAACCAAATCGAAGAGAGCTTCGTCACACGACCTTCCACGGGTGAAGCCATACTGGCATGGTGAGACCAAATCATGCATTTGTAGCATGGAGACAACCCTGAGAGCCATGAGTCGCTAAAGGACCTTACCAAGGTTAGCCAGCAGGGCAATAGGCCGGAAGCTGCGGGGGTTTGTTGGTGGTTTGTGAGGTTTCTTGATGAGGCGATTGAGGGCAAACTTCCATTCTTTTGGGAAGCATCCTTCTTCCAAGCATTTATTGAAGAGAAGGAGTAGATGGTGCGGCCGCAGTGTATGAAAGCGGATGATGAAGATGTATTCTATTAGGTCAAGGCCTGAACACTTTTTGGCATTAATGTTTTTAAGGACTGCTCCCAGTTCTGCTAGTGTGAATGGGTTGGCTTGCTCTTTTGCTATATAATTGCTGATGGCAGCTCTAATTGCTGAATGTTCTGGGTGATCCTCAGAGATGTCATCAGGTGGAAACAGTTTGTCTAGAATAAGGTTGTCAGAATCCTGCCAACACTTAGTTTCCTGAGCGTCTACTGAAACAGTGTTGAATATTTCTGGGGAGAAGGTTTTCTCTCTCAAGATCTTATATGCCAGGCCCCATGGATTTGTACAGTTGGTTTCTTTTACGAAATTTGTCCAAGTTTCTCTCTTTCTGGCTGCAATTGCCTTGGTATACTCATTCTTTTTGGCGATATAATCCCTATGATGGCGTTGGACATCAGGAGCTGGCCAATCACGGTGTCGCTGGTAGTTCCTGCGTGCAGAGTGGACTGACTTACGAAGGATGGTAAGTTCCCGGGTCCACCATGGGCAGATTGCTGGGCGGAACACCTTCTTCCTTGAGGATCTGTATGAGGCTTTGAGTATGGAGTGCTGGATAAAGGTGGTCAAGTCCACTGCATTTACCGAGTCCATCTGTGATGAGTCTGGATTTGGAAAGTCCAGTTCTATGGAGCTGTCATATGCTTCCCAATTGACGTTTCTCAAAGAGAATCTAATGAAGTTAGTTGACCTTGCTCTGTTGTTGTTTCTCGGTGGAACCAAGTCAAGATGGAACAGTATGGCTCTATGGTCGCTAACAGTCAGATCCGGAGTTACCTCCCAGCAACTAACTGATTGACGTAGGTCCTTTGTAGAGAGGGTTAAGTCAATATTAGATTAACCAGTGGAGCTAGAGTAAGTAGTGAACTGGCTAGGCTGGTTATGGATAATAAGATTTTGGCTGAGGACGAAGTCCTCAAGAAGCTGGCCACGGCCATCGGCAACCGCACTGTGCCAGAAGGGGGATTTTGTGTTCAAGTCAGATGCAACCAGGAGTTGTTTGGAGCCAATAAAATTCAAGGCGAATTCCAAAAAGTTTAGTGCTTCATTGATGTTACCTGAGGGAGGGTTGTAGAGTGACATCAGGTAGAATGATTGATCTGTACATATAATCTGGATACAGGTGGAGAACTGATTGCAGAGGCCCTGGACAACCAGGACATCGAGATCCCTATTTATGAGTGCTATACATGTTTTAGGGTCCACTGGGACAGGTTGAATGACTCGAGTGTGTATAGAAAAGCCAGTAATTTTAGAGGTTGGATGGGGTTGTATTCTTGCAGCATACGGCTCTTGAATCAGAACAACATCAATTGAATACTCCTCAGTGGCTTGACGTATTTCATCCGCAACTGTGCGGGACCTTTGCCCGTTTATTTGCATCATTCTCAAGTATTTAGTTTGAGATACAGGGGCTCCTCTTAGGCTTCCAGAAAGAGTGGGCAGGACTGGAGCAGGGACAGAACTGGTATTTCTTGTTGGTTTAGGCATCAGCGGTCCTTAGTCTTACGAGTTCCAGAGCCCTTTGGTATTCTGGGCATAAAATATCCCGGAGAGAATGGTTATGTTCTCGCCTGTTCCTTTTACAATTCACACAAGAGGGCTCTTCATCACGGTAGGGACATTCTGCTTGGACATGCCCACTCCTGGCACAATGCCCGCAGGATGAATATTTATGGGAGCAGCGTTGGGAGGTATGCCCATATCCCAGACATAGGAAACACCTTGTGACGATTGTAAACGGACGAAATCGGTGTGCACTGCAACCAAGGAATAATCTATCTGTAGAGAGGACAGTTCTATAAATCCATGGGGAGAAGCTAATTACTTTGTGTTCTGTAGAGTTGGATTTTGATTTTGTTGCAAACCTAAAAGTGGTCTCAGCCTTAACTTCCTCCCAGGAGAATCCCCGGTCCTGTATGTTTCTGTGGAACAGATCCTCAAGTAATTCGTCGTTGGAACTGTGCTTTGGAACATCGTACACTATGATTGATGGATTTGACTTTTTAGGAGGAGCTATGACCACTCCTGCATTTGTGACAGTACCACATGTGGCAATACTTGTTAGGTCTTCTTTTGTTCCGGTCTCCAGTAGGACTCCTTTGTTGCTAATGGATCTCAGGGATTTCACGTTTAGATTCTTATAATCAGCCCTTATAGTGCTTTGCACCAGATCTTTGATGTCATTGCTAGTCTTGAGTTCTGAGGTATCACTTGCTCTCAACAGTAGTAGATGCTGTGGCTTCTTCTCTGGGTGGTGCACATGGAGAGTTTGTATCATGCCATGGGCAAGGGGCTCCTGTCCCAACTTCACTGCAGCAGCATAGAAAGTGACATCCGCAGCAGGCCCAGGGGTGCACGGAGTCTCAATATAGTCAGGGTCAGCTTTAGTACAATTTTGGGGCCTGCCAATAGCATCAATGACCTTTTTCAGGACTACAGTTTTGGACCGAAGTTCTTCATTCACAGCTTTGAGCCTCTCATTGTCAATGAGGAGCTCAGTTGTAATGACTCAAGGGTGGACCACAACTCCTGCACACGGTTACCTGCACTTCTGGTGAAGCGACTGGAGTCGTGGTTTCGGAATGTTCCCGGGGCAGTAGGATGGACGAGTATTCAAACGTTGAACTGGCCGACATGCACCTCGCGTATGGAGCTGCGGACTGTAACGGGCGCGACGCTCTGCGCTTGTACCAGGAACGTTTCCCACACAGGCGTGCTGCTCATCATACGATTTTCCCACGTGTGCACAGAAGGTTACGTGAGACTGGTTGTTTCACGAGAGGTACCATGAATCGAGAGCGAACGACGAGGACGCCAGACAATGAGGAGAATGTCTTACGTCTTGCAGAAGGCAATCAGAGTACGAGTACTCAAGCGATAGGCCAACGATTGGGTATTTCCCAATCCACTGTATGGAGGATACTGTCAACAAACCAAATGAGTTCATACCATCTGCAACGCGTCCAATCATTGCAGCCTGCGATTATCCACTCCGGAGGACTTTTGCTACTTGGTTTCTTCAACAGAAATGGTTCGCAAATGCTGACTTCCAGCGGGATCGATGTTCACGCGACCTCCCGTTCAACGTCCTCTACCGCATGACGAAGGCATTTCGGACCCTGCAATGCTATGTGATTCCGATTCGTCTTTGTGCCACCTACACCTCCTGCAAGTTTGTCGCACTGGTAGTGAACCACCCTGTATATGTGCAGTGCCGTTTTTTCCCTCTTGGTAGAATCTACCGATTGACATACCCACCGATTATCACATCATTAACTCTAACCATTTTGACACTTGGGTCTCCTGAATAGGGAAACTTATTTTATAGCCACCCAGTATACGCTGATGAGCCAAAACATTATGACCAACTACCTAATATGATAATGGTCCTCCATGTGCAGCCAAAACTGCTCGTACCTGCCCAGGCATGGATTTGTTAATATATATTGTGGTATCTGGTACCAACACTTAAGCAGCAGATCCTTTAACTCCTCTTGGTCTGTGGTTGAGACGCCGCACATCACTATTGGTATTCCAACCCAATCCACAAATGCTCAATGGGATTGATGTATGGGGAATTTGGAGGCCAGGGCAATAACTGGAAATCTTGCTCATGTTCCACGAACCAGTCTCAAACAATCTGGGCGATGTGGCATGGCTTATTATCCTGCTGAAAGACGGCACTGCCAGAGGGGAAGACCATTGTCGTTAAAGGGTGTACCTGGTCAGCAATCATGTTTAGTTAGGTGGGAGACGTCAAAGTGCCCAGCACATAGATGACTGGACCCAGGGTATCCCAGTAGAACTTCACCAAAGCACGACACTGCTGGCACCGGCTTGTGTTCGTCCCACGGTGCATCCAGGCGCCATCACATCCCCAGGTAAATGACGCAGACGTACTCGGCCGCCCACATGGTGCAACAGAAAACGTGACTCATCGGACCAAACAACCTTCTTTCAATCAATCAAGGTACAGTTTCGATGCTCACATGCACATTGTAGCCACTGTCGCCAGTGAACCCTGGTTAGCATGGGCACTCGGAGTGGCCTGCAGCTCCATTTCAGCAGGGTTTGATGTACTGTGTGTTGTCACACATTACTCCCGTTGTCACCAGCATTCCAATTACGAGCGAGTTGCACCATAGTCGCGCTTCTATTGCCACGTACCATCAGAGACAGCCTTCGCTCACCTTGAACATCGATGAGCTATGGTTGTCCAACACCTCGCCGGCGGCTTTGGGTTTTACCTCCGCGGACCACTTTCGGTAGGTACTAACTACGGTTGACCGGGAACATCACACGAGCCGTGCAGTTTTGGATATGCTCTGATACAGTCGTCTGGCCATTACAATTTGTCCTTTGTTAAACTCGCTGAAGTCCGCTGCCTTTCCCATCTGAATAACAAGAGTAACACCTGATTAACGGAACTCAGTATCAAGTGTTTTTTATACCGTGTCACGACCGGTGAACGTGCCAAGTTCACCTGTAGTTGCTACGATTTGCGTAACGACTGGCTGATCATAATGTTGTGACTCATCGGTGTATGTCTATATACACATACTGTACTGTACATATATATACACAGCGCTTTTCGACTATGTCGTGAACCATTGAAATTAAATTACGTGAGAATTCTGTTATGTCCATATCTAATCTCTGATTCCTGGTCTCTTATGCTCATTCGGGAAGACTAATAATCTCTGTTTGAGATTCGTGCTCACACATACTTGGTACTTCTCATTCCTGTGATCGCGACATACGGTCGAAAAGCGTTTGCAGCTTCAGGGAGGAAAATAGTTTTTAAATTTTTTTTAAACTTTACATTAACCTTTTTTTTTCAATTATTTTTTTAAAATTTGTTTTCTATAAATTTTTTTACTGTAATAATTTTGCGTTAATGTTTTATTCTGGATAAGTATCATGTAGAAGTGTTCTACGTACAATATCGATGTAAACTTCTCTCATTATTTTATAAATTAATTTAATATAAATGTATTTCACTGCACAAAATGTACATTATGTAGAGATGTTCACTGCACAGTACACAGAATGTTCACTGCACAGTACACAGAATGTTCACAAACAACTAATATATATCCAGTAAAAATATTTTAATTATAGATAACTACATCGGAGCTTTCGAGACAACCGTGTCTCTTGATCAACAAATTTGAAATTAACGTATACAGTGAGGCGAGTAAGACGCGTTATTCATTAAATTGGTATCTATTTAATGAATAATGTTGCTGCACGGACATGCGCTGTATTACTCCAGCGTTTGTCGAGGCATAAAATGGTTGTCTCTAGGATGGGGTGCAATCTCATGCCTTTGCAGCGGTTCATGGCTCTCGAATTACTCAATATATCGAGTCTCTAACCAAAGGCGGTAGCGAAAGTGCCGGGAGTGGTCTATTATCTTATAGTCCTGTTTGGGATTGAGGTTGTGGTGGATAGCCCAGAAGTGCTCCGCGATTGTGGTTTTCGGTAAGGCGGTCTTGAAGACGTCTTGATGTCTCACCTATGTAGCAGCTGTCACAGTCTCTGCAAGTTATGCGGTATATTGCACTACTGCATAAGAGAGAGGTGTGACAGGGGTCTTCACACTGAAGACTAGAGAACGTAGGCTTCTGCGGGGCAACTGTACACTTTTTATGCGGTATTCTCTGAGGATTTTTGAGATCCGCTCCGATACGCCTGGATAGTAGGGAATGTAGATGGTAGGTAAATTGTCCTGGTTCGGGGGTTTAGGGTGGACTATGAGCTCTTGTGCTTGTAATAGGCACCTGTCTAGCACGTGCGTTGGGTAGTCACAATTGATTAAATCTGTCCTCACACGAGAAGTCTAGCTTCATATAACTCAGACAGAAAATTTTTCTTCTCCACATCGGCATCTACATCTTAGATGGTGAGACGTTTTCCGGGCTTCTTAGGGACCTGTTTTCATTCCCTTGTCCTTTACAGTCTCACAAGTCAGTACCCTTTGAACGTCTTCTTTGCTGGCCACCTCCAGCATGACTCCGTTGTCTTTGATAGTCCTCATACGACAAACATTGATGTTACTGAGAACTGGTTTAACAGCCTCTAAAACGAACTGTTTTGCGGCTTGACTGGATTTTAGATTGTCACTGTCCAACTGTATTAGAACAGCATGCACTTCCATTTTCTTCTGTTCTGTACCCTTCTTTCTTCGCACGTTATCTGCGTATGAATCGGTCATATCGTTGAAAGAGGATTGACTCTTCAGCTGTGCCTTATGCGACTGGTTTTCAGCTTAAACCTCGATCGCTTTTGCTTCAAGCTGATCCCAGAAAACGAGAATCGCGTACATTGCAGCTCTATTCACCTTGTTAGCGTTATTGAATATATAATCATGGAGTCTCTGACGCACTACCTTCATATCTTTAAAATTTTCCATCGGATCTCCATCGTTAGAGTTCTGCCTGAGACGTTTAACAGCAGTGCTCAGTGTAATCTCTTGAGCCATCGAGTCATTAAACGGGTCACCATCCAGCAAGATGTCCCCTCAAGGTCTCCAGGCACACGTTCGAGGACTACTTGCGTCGAACCTGGCACCAAACGTTCAGCACTGCCGTCTACAGTGCCGAAAGCAACAACCTCCATTTTATCCCCTTCTACCACCTTTGGACCATGCTTCCCTTTAGGTTTAACATAGTCAGTTACAATTCTTGACAAGACTAAAGGAAATACAGACAATAATATGAAACATTGTGCGCGCAGTGCTGTTGAGATGACTGGGGGCATGGCCAGATCTGAAGTTTGTTAACTGTCCGCACCACATAAGTTAACTTCCAACTCTAGAGTAAACTGGATCAAATCAGACAGGGAATTGAGATGTTCTACTAATGTTGTTTCAGAGCCACGTGGGATGACGGTGAAAATATCGTTAACGTATCTGCACCATGTTGTAGTAGGCACAGGTTGATTCAGGAACATTTGTTCTTCCAAATCTTCCATGGCAATGTTGGCTACTACAGAACTGACAGGGGCGCCCATAGCAGTGCCAAGTACTTGCTGGTATATGGAAACCTCGAAGGTGAAGATGCTGCTTGACAAGCATAGGTTGAGGGCGGTGCAGATGTCATCAGTGGATAGTGTTCTGTTTGAAAGGTTTAAGTCATTCTTAAGGAGCCCCCTGGTGCAGTGACACTACATGAAATAATGCCATAACGGTGCATTATGGCATTATTTCATGTAGTGCATTATTTCATCTCTCCAGGAATGGAGAGCTTTTTAATGAGGCGGATGAATTCGCCGTTATTATTGACAGTTTGCGTGGTATTTCTTACAAGAGTTGAGAGAGGCGTGCATTAAACTTGGACAGTTCATACGTGGGAGCATTGCAGCAGGACACAATAGGTCTGAGAGGAACACCTGGTTTATGGATTTTTGGTAATCCATAAAACTGTGGCAGTTGGTAGCCGATGACATGAAGAAGACGCCGAGTTGCGGCCGAGATTTTATTTTCTCTATACCATGCGTGGACGAGTCTGTTGATGCAAGCGTCTAGATGTTTTAAGACCTTGATGGGTGGGTCTGCCACAAGTTCATACACGTTGGGGTCTAGTAGAAGGGCCAGGGCTTTCTCTCGATAGGCCGACCGGTTTAATACGCCAGTCCGGCGTCCTTTGTCAGCAGGAAGTACGACGATGGTGTTGTCCTTTCTTAAAGAGGAAAGGGCGGCGCGCTGGCGATGGTTAAGGTTTGAGCAAGCGGGCCGAGTGCTGCGGAGGATGGCGGCTGTTTTGAAACGAATTTCGTTAGCAGTTTCTTCAGGGAGGTTGGTAATACTTGCTTCCACTCCCATAGTGAGCTGTGTGACTGGCGGTTTAGATGGTATAACGGCGAACTTCATGCCAATGGACAAGACGTTGAGCTGCTCCCTGGTTAGCTGTTTGCTGCTTAGGTTTAGGACGAAGGAAGTCTTGTCAGTTGAACGGGTGTTTGCCCTTGAGGAGTTGGTCTCTCTAAGTTAATGAATTTACGTTGTTGTCGTAAGCGGTAAATATCAGAGATGTGGTTAGCTCGTCGACAGATGGTATGTGCAATCTTACCTTGTACTTCTTGTAAGAGTCTGAATTTATTGTAGTCAGCGTTCTTGATTTCATAGTGGAGATGGGTTATCCACAATTTTAAAGTTTGCAGACTGAAGCTAAAGCAGGCACGTTCCATGAGTGTTGTTAAATGGGCTCTATAGCGGAACCCTTTAGGGATGATGCGTTTGTTTCTGCACCTGTGTGCAAAGCGCAGATGCTGTCTGTTGCAGGCTATCGATAACATTGTCGTACTTCCTGCTGACAAACGACGCCGGACTGTCGTATTAGACTCGTCAGCCTATCGAGAGAAAGCCCTGGCCCTCCTACTAGACCCCAACGTGTATGAACCTGTGGCAGACCCACCCATCAAGGTCTTAAAACATCTAGAGGCTTGCGTCAATAAGCTCTTCCACGCATGTGGTGGGTAGCCCACTTCTGGACTACCCACCACAACCTCAATCCCAAACAGGACTATAAGATAATAGACCACTCCCGGCACTTTCGCCACCGCCTTTGGTTAGAGTTACTCAATATATTGAGCAACCCGAGAGCCATGAACCGCTGCAAAGGCATGAGATTGCACCCCATCCTAGAGCCAACCATTTTATGCCTCGACAAATGCTGGAATAATACAGCGCATGTCCGTGCAGCAACAGTACATACCAATTTAATGAATAACGCGTCTTTAGTCGCCTCACAGAACGCATAACTGTATACGTTAATTTCAAATTTGTTGATAAAGAGAACGATTTTCTCGAAAGCTCCGATGTAGTTATCTATAATTAAAATATTTTTACTGGATATATACTTATTGTTATTCTTTAACCGTGGACCCCAGCACTCCAGGCCCATTTGTCTTCACACAACTAGTATTTAAAAAGAAAACACTTCCCATTGTTTATTTTTTTATTTTAGAATGAACTCTTACATATCATAGATCTTACATTTCGAAATCTTTTTTTAAAAGTTGCAACATAGCTAAAGCTATCTGTTGATAGTAATGAAATACTTTGGAAATTACAAAGGCTGCTGTGTTCTGCTAAGACAACTGCGTGATCCGTGTACTTTAAATCCTGTTATCAAAAAAAAAAATGAAAGGACAGTCATAACAAATTTCCAAAGAAAGAGTTGTTGTTGTTATTTAGGAGCATTAGCAACTAAGGCCATATTGCTCCGGGCATATGCGGTGGTCATTCCCTGACCTTTCCGCATCCTCCGTATTTGGTGGTCACGGGCTCGAACCCCGACCTAATCAAGAAGCGTGTGTTACGCACTGCTGCTCCTGCTCACCTGGCTATGGAGGCGCCCAAAGTTCCCAAACTGCATTCTTGTCCCCTCGTTGAACCACAATATCTTTTCTCTTTATAGGCAGCTTCTCTCTGCAAGGAAGCAAAGATCCTGGCCTTCTACCAAGGTTGAACTTTCCAAACGCGTTTATCTTAGAAACTATCTTAGAAATTAGTACAGAAAAGCAATCCTAAAACACCTCTCGGCAATAGTTCGTCAAATATTCTAGGTCTGATGTACAAACTCACAAGGAATAAAAATTCACTCTGGAGAAGTTGATAATAGTATTGCAACAGATTCAGGTGACACTACCTGAACCTTTTAACGGAATATTGCATGCACTCTTCCCCGAAGATAATCTTTCAGCAGATCTGCGTATACACCACAATACTAGATCCAAACATTTGTTCTATTTTTCGCCCGATAATGTCTCCTTTAACTATTTCTGATTTGGAAGCAACTGCTAATACTCGTAGAATCAAAAACAACCCCAGGGGCTCACATCTGACGAGTATGGGCTTGGCACACCCGTGGTCCTGAGCTGGATATCATCATCCTTCTATTCCTTGGTGATTCCCTTTTATTACTCTCTCTCTCTCTCTCTCTCTTGGGGTAGTTCAGAAATTTTTTTTTTTTTGGCTGGTGCAGCATTAGCCTCAGACTTCCTTGGCACCATATGGCTAATAATAATAATAATAAGTGCCAGTTTCAAAACCTCTTGAAAGAGAGTTCAAAAAATTATTCCCGCTAAAGCCAAACGTTATGCTACTGTTATAATAAGTGCTATTTTCAGGAAATGTGAAATGTTTCCAGAAAGTGGCACTGTGGAAATGCAACTCGCTTTCCACAGTTGAAAAACTGCACTGATAAAAATTATTCTAAAACCAGGTAATTCCCTGAACGATCCTCACCCCTTCAGACTCATAAACTGAAGTTTGGATTGTAATAAAATTATATTTTATTACAATCCAAACTTCAGTTTATTATTATTGTTTTTTTTTTTTTTTTTCAGAGATCAAATACATATCTATGAACACTGTAATGTAATCTTTTGCAATATCGATACAGCTCTGCGTCATCTTATTCTTCTTTCACAGACTGGATGTATGTCTTTGTTCTTCAGAAGAACTCCGCTTGCCAAATCGAGTAGAATTGCCCAATGTAGATTTCCAGGTTTATAACATAGAAGTTACTGTTTTCAAACTGGAGCATGCTAAGTAATTTTGTGTCTCTGAATCTTCGGCCTATCAAAAAGTAAAGTGTAAAATGGCCGGTTTTTTTTTTTTTTTTTTTTTTCCCGTTATATGGTGAAGTGAGTGACTTGAAAGAACATAGATTATATAACTTTGGAGGAAAATATAAGGTGATATGAGAAAATGGAAGAGAAGAAAGAAGGTCGTTGTCTGCTCTCAGTTTCGTGAGTTTAATCACCGTCCCACACCGAGTGGAGAAAAACAAAAAAAAAAAAAACAAAAAAACCAACTTTAGTTCGAATCTCGTCAATACGCGAGAAATTTTTATTTCTTTTAGTCGGACTCATGCGAGGGCAGTATGGTTTTCTCACTCGGATAATCTTTTTTTTTTTTTTCAATCCAGAAAACAGAAAATTGAAACGGAACACAGGCAATTTACAAACACGTTATATACAGCACAATATGGCCTAAGTCGCTGATGCGCCTAAAACATTACAGACTCTAACCAACCGTCAGTTTCGCTTCGTTTCGATACCTCAGCGATCCGTACAATTTTGAATGAAAGACTCACTGAAAGACTTCCTACATAAATGAAGGATGTGCATCGATTTTTCCGTTTGTACAATCGTTTTATTTTTTTTTATTAATTTCATTTTTATAACAAAGTTTACGTAGCACAACAAATTTCATTAATGCCATCGTTGTTTATATGAAAAACTGCTTCATAAGTTTTGAACATACGATTTTAACAAACTTTTGCACAATAATAAAATAAAATAACATAACATCAGTGCTTGAACAACAATTTGAATGCCACATGCTGGTTTTTGGGTAAAATCTATTTTTTTTTTTTTTTTTTTTTTTTTTATGTAAACCCCAAACACGAGAGATATTGCAACCTATAGTACTTAGTACCGAGCTTAGGTTGGAGATTGAGAAAACGAAAGAAGATATTTGTTGATATTGGACTTGAACTTCTGTAGATTGTAATTTTCAGAAAATACCTATGAAGGAAGGTTGTTCCAGTTGAATGAACAAATGAGGAAGATGAAAAGTTGGTTCTGTGAGTTTGAAGTTGGAGAGAAAATGGATGTTGGCTGGTGGCGGCACGTGTTCGGACTGTTTTGAAAGAGAGAGCGGGAATTATACAAACCAATTCAGAAGAACAGTGCCCATGGAAGTATCTGTAGAAGAGGCATGCAGCAGAAACAGCACGTCTATGAGACAGAGAGTGGAGACACTCTGTTAGAGATGAATCATTAATTAACCTAACTGCCCTCTTCTGAATGGAATCAAGAAGCCTGCGAGAGGTTTTGGGGGCACCACCCCAGTTGTGGGAAAAATATTCCATCGCTGGGCGCATTCGCGATTTATACAGAGTGAGCAGCTGTTTGGAAGAAAAGTAACGCTGAGAATGAAACAGAAAACAAAGTTTTTTAGATGCAGAGGAAGCAATATTTGTAATGTGCTTGTGCCAAGAGAGATATAAGCTAGGTTAATCCGCAAAAGAGATATATCATTTTGCCTAGAAATCGGAGTGTCACTAAAGATAAGCACAGGAGCAGAAGTATGCTTTTTGCGAGATATAAGACAAGACTGAGTTTTAGAAGGGTTTAAATCAACTAAGTTGTCTTTGCCCCACTGGAGAATTGCCTGAAGATCGGCATTTAAGGAATTGGTGGCAGATTTTCGAGAAGTTGAAGCTGATTGACCAGAACAAGGTTTCTCAAAATGGAAAGTGGAATGCAATGTGCTGTCATCAGCAAAACTATGGATGGGATTTCAAGTCAATGGAAGAAGGTCATTAATATACAAGAGGAAAAGAGTGGGAGAAAGAACTGAACCTTGGGGGACACCGGCATTAGTGGAGAAGTCAGAAGACAGAGAGCCATCTACCATCACCCTCAGTGAACGATCAGAGAGAAAACCGAATAACCAATTACTAAAAACAGTTGGAAAACCATCAGATGGAAACTTGTTTAGAAGACCTTTATGCCAAACACGATCGAAAGCCTTCGAGATGTCAAGAGCAACTACTTGTGTTTCACCCAACCTTTCCTTTGAATTAGTCCATAAATGGGCAACATAAGATAGAATATCACCAGTGGATCGACACTGACGGAATCCGTACTGGCGATCGTGGATCAGACTGAAGGTTTCTAGGTAGTTTAAGAGTTGGCGGTTAATTGATTTCTCCATTACTTTAGAAAGAGTAGAATTAATTGCAATGGGACGATAATTGGATGGGAGGGATTTATCACCCTTTTTAGGAACTGGCTGGATATGAGCAAATTTCCAAGCAGAAGGAAAAACACCTTTGGAATAAGAAAGAGAAAAAAGGCGGCAAAGAATAGGACTTAGTTCAGGAGCACAGGTTTGGAGAACAAGTGGAGAAATGCCATCGGGACCTGGAGCTTTCTTAGCATCAAGATTCGTTAAAATCCTGAGTAAAAAACCCGTTAAAAACCAATCAAAATGACTTCCTTTTGACGGAAGACCGCAGGAGGCATTGAACGCAGCGTGTTGGGAATTGTGGGAGGTGTTTTTCCATGATCATTAATACATGAGTTGCAAGAAAAATGCGATGCTAGCAAGACAGCTTTATCCTTGGCTGAAGCGGCAACAGAACCATCTGGTTTGGACAGAGGTGAAAGCAGATATGGGCAAAAATTGCGGCCAATAGCTTTGGCAAGAGACCAGAATGCTCGGCTACCATTAGGGCAAGAAGCAAGTTTTCTACTCTTAGCCTGTTCAGACTCTACTTTGGACTGATTAATAACTGCTTTACAATTGTTGCGAGCTTTGGTGTAGGCAGAAAATGAAACTGGACAATTAGAAACAAGCCAATTACGATATGCTATGCAACATTCTTCTCTTGAACAGCCTTAGCACATTTATTGGAAAACCAAGGTTTATTTATAGGACGAGATTTTAAAGCGGAATGTGGGATAATGGATTCCATTCCTGGAAGAATAATTTCACTGACACGATCTGAGCAAATGTTGACATCACAAGTTTTGAAACAGTAATCCGACCAAGGAAAAGAATAAAAGAAATCTCGCAGGTCATCCCATTTTGCATTCTTGTAATGCCAAACAACACAAGGTTGGGAATATCCATGAGAGAAAGGTTCCATTGGAGAAGAGACAATCACCAAGTTGTGATCTGAAGTGTCTAAAGGACCTCTCTCTTCGACCATGTACTTATAAGTGTTGTTTGTGAGAAAAAGATCAAGTGTATTGGCTGTATGATTAGGATTGTCCGGTATTCGTGTAGGTAAATGAACAATCTGTGCAAGGTCATTAGTAATTGCAAAAGCCTTAGCATCTCGACAAGCTGGGTCCGTGTGACTAGGAAACGGAAGCCAGCTGGAGTTGTGAACATTAAAATAAACAAGGAAAATTACCTCACTGTTAGGAAAGTTGGACTGGAGAAAGTCAAGTTGCAAAGAGAGGAAGTCAAAGAGCCCCAAGTGATTAGTGGAGTGAATTTGATGAATTTGATGACAGATGAATTTGACAGAATGAGGTAGAGAGATTTTAAGCCAGAGAAGATCAAAGAGAGGACATTCCAAATTACCAAGTCTCTGACAGGGAAATATGAGAACGGATATATGCACAAGTACCACCTCTGAGGCGAAAGGAATCATACAGCGAATAATTTTGGCATCTGAGATGAGCAGTAGTTGATTAAGATTCTATCAGAAAACGTACATGAGGTTTGGCGGACTGCAAGTGGACATGGACATCGTTGAGGTTAGAATTGAGACCAAGTATACAAATTTGTATTTGCGAAATGAATTAGGAAGTGCTTGTGAGGTTTAGATCTTTTCACAGATAAGTTTGCTCTATTTGTTTGACAATTCATGGTGTGTTCAATAGTAAGAAAAAGTGGGTGGGACATACTGTATGAAGTAAGGAATTTTTTGGATATGGCGTATGGTAAGAATATACCTAGAACCTTAACATAACGTGGCCTCGACAATGCTCCCCGCATACACACTACTCGGACTCCCTCCAGACACTATCTGGTAGAACAGCGCGTGCGCGTGTAGTGTGTTGACAAGTGATTTGTATGCTCTTCAACTTTTTAAAAAATTAAATAGTTTCTTCCCGTTTATGAAATCTAAACTTATACTAATAGATGCTGTATTGGATGTTCTTCTCGTCCTTCAACTTATATTATGCAGATTGTCATCAGGTAACCTTTTATTTTGAAATTTTCCTATATGATATGTATATGTGTTAAGACACTCTGTCCGCTGCAGTGTGACACAAGGTCAAAGTTCTCAGCTACAAAGCTTTACAGTCAACGACGGGAAAACACAAGGTCAAACATTCCTATTTTTGCAGGCGTTAGGAGTGCCATCGTACCTCCCTGCTAATAGCCTTATTTGGGGATGTGGTGACCTTCCGATCTGAAGGCGATTAATTAACGGAACACAACAGTTTATTTTGTCAAACGCAGCGGCCTTGTTTCCAATGCATTTTTCGGGAAC
This sequence comes from Mastigoproctus giganteus, assembly GCF_048544385.1. Taxonomy (NCBI): domain Eukaryota; kingdom Metazoa; phylum Arthropoda; class Arachnida; order Uropygi; family Thelyphonidae; genus Mastigoproctus; species Mastigoproctus giganteus. The sequence goes on from NC_143583.1 coordinate 222,678,527, forward strand.
AATTTCCTATACTCTAGCAGTGATTAACATTTATTAATTTGATTGCTTGCTGAACTATTTACATAGTGAACTAGCTGTGCTGTGTGTTAAATTATGCAAATCTAGATTAGTTATGGTCCTGAACATTAATTTGAATATGCAAAGCTGCTACGCCCCCTGGCGGATTCAGTAGGACTTATTGGAAAATTGGTAGATTATGGTATAACAGCCCAAATATACCATTGATTGCTAATCTTTTGGCTATATGCCACGAACCTGTGGTGGGTATCATTTGCCATCATTTTCAGTGGCCTATCTTACTATCCTACCATACATTCGATAATCCGAACTGTACCGGTTATCCGAATTTCGTGAAATGGAAGGAAGAACAGGAAAACACAATAAATCCCCGGGCCAGAGTGACGACCCTGTTATTGTGGAACCCCAGGACGAAGAGGAGGACTCCCGTTCTGGATCGCAACTAACCAAGCGGAAAAATCGAAATCAAGTGATCCCTAGATTGGGGCGGGAAACACGTTCCCATACAGAAACTAAAGAACAGCCAGAAATAGCCACATCGCAAAAAGACCAAAAAGAAGACATACAGCAGGACTCACCCCTCGACCCTGCCATACCGGAGGGTACCATATACGAAAAGACGCTCTTTCTGAAAACCGCACTTGAGAACATTTTCAAGGAAAACTCAAATAGAGTGTCAGCAGCACTCAGATCTGAGATTGTCACAATCTTCCACAAGATGGAGACAATCTTACATGATGAACACCTTGACAGAGAGAGAGCTACCACACGGCTACAGGCCTATATGGAATGCGGGGCAAGCCAAATGCCACAGCGCGCCCCGGCATATTCTGATGCGCTGAGGAATCAAACTGCGACAACAATGGCTCTCACAAACACCACCAACACCAAGTCTGCACCCAGGAAGACGCTGCTCCCTACACCACATCTTGTAGTTCTTAAACCAACCACTACTGATACTCTTAAAACTAGCGAAGAGGTCAAGAAGAAAGTCATTGACTCTCTGACCCAAGAATTCAAAACAGCCAAGATTAGAACCATCAGGAAAACTCGTAACACTGGGGTAATAATCGAGACGGAAACAAAAGACGATGCCAACTTGATTATAAATAACGCCAAGATACCGACGCTCGGACTCTCTGCTGAGCTGCCTAGAGAAAAAGGTCCCTCAATTGTTATATTCGGCACAGACCCGGATCTGACCCCCACTTCCATCTGCGAGGAGATATACACAAGAAACCTCCAACAACATCTACCAGACAGAGACTACGCAAGTCTACTGGTACCTAAACACCAAACCAAGAGCGGGAATGGTAGCTCAATAAACTGGGTGGTCGGACTGGCCCCTGAGGCATGGAGGGTGATAAAAAAACAAGAGAGGATATATATAAACTGGAGCTCCCACCGCTTCAGGGAACACATCGCAGTCCCAAAGTGCTTCCGGTGTTGCCGATTCGGCCACACCACCCACACGTGCGTCCAGCAGGAGCCAACTTGCGGACACTGTGCTGAGAAGGGGCACAATTATGCAAACTGTCCAAATAAACAAAGCGACCCAGCCTGCGCAAACTGCAAGTGGCAAAAACTCCCCCACACACATTCAGTCAGAGATAACAAATGCCCGGTATATATTAAAGCAAGAAGCGCCCAACAATCAAGAATATATTATGGGGACTCTTCCTAAAAGTTACAACAACAGCTGCATTAAATTCCTCCAACTTAATGCACAACGAGCCATTGCTGTAGCGGGACAGATAAGGAAAAGGGCCGAAGAAGAAAATCTAGACATTCTCCTGCTGCAAGAACCTTATACCTGTGCAGGTGCTGTCCGAGGATACCCACCCAGCTATAAAACTGTCCAAATGGATGGAGCAACCCCATGGGCTGCAGTTGTTGTACGAAACCCCAACATAACTGTCACCAAGATCTCACACCTGTGTCACGAGTGGGCATCCTGTGCACACATCATAACTTCTCTAGGGGAACTCTACATCATTTCCCTGTACTGTCGTCCAGAAGCAGATATCCTCCCGTACATTCAATATCTGCATAAAGTGCAAACCGAACTAGCAGGAGCCAAGATCCTTGTATCCGCCGACTTAAACTGCCGCTCACCTTTGTGGCACAGTGAGACCCCAGAGCGTAGAGGCTCTAGAAATGGGCAACACATGGAGGAGTTCCTGGCCAATAGCAGCTTTGTTGTCATAAATCGCTCTAATAATCTACCAACATTCAGTTCAACTCTCTGGGAGGCCACACTGGATGCCACCATGGCAACTAGATCCCTAGCCGGTCACCTCAATGACTGGAAAGTGCAGGAGGATTGGACCTCCTCCGACCACAGGGCTATCACCTTTACTATGCATAGATCACTCCACCGTACTCAGACAAACTGTTACAAACAGAATAGATATGCTGTCAACAAAGCAGACTGGGGAAAATTCAAAGAAGCCATCACTAGAAATGCACAAAACTTGCCATCCAACCAGCTCCACAAACAAACTCCGGACCAACACCAACGCGCTGTCACCAATGCCATTGTAAATGCGGCTAATCAAGCAATCAGGAAAAGGACCCCTCGGCCAGGAGCCGTTCCGTGGTGGTCGCAAGAACTTGATATTTTAAGAAGAGAAATGAACCAGAAGAGACGCGCCTTCCAAAGAGCCAGACGGACCTGGCTGGCCCCTGAGGTGGAACCACTCAGGCAACAGTACAGGGAGGCCAGGAACACCTATACTGCGACGATCAGGCAGCGGAAAAAGCTGTCCTGGGAGCATCTGGTCTCTACTGTCGGCAACTCTGACCCCTGGAGTATCATCTATCGGATAGTCACAAATAAGCTGCCAAGGGGGGAGGTAACCCCTTCCACCATCACTCCCCAGGGTGCTATGACCAACAACTGGCACGATACTGTAAACAATATACTAGACGCCACTTTTAAATCCATTGAAGGAGACAACACTCCTGAACAGCAACTGCTATGCCAAGCCAACGATGCATACAAATCCCCCAGGACGGAGGAGCCCTTCACCCAAGCAGAACTACAAATTGCTATTAACAAGATAAGAAACAGGAAAACCCCAGGATTAGATATGCTCGAGCCGGAAATAGTAAGGAAAGTGGCTGAGTACACCCCGAATCTGCTCCTGGACCTTTACAACCACTGTCTCCACTCAGGCTGGTTCCCTACGGACTGGAAGGTGGCAAACATTAAATTGATCCTTAAAAACCCTTCAAAACCACAGCACAAGCCGGACTCCTATCGGCCAATAGCACTCCTGACTGTGCTCAGCAAAGTGTTGGAGCAGCTGCTCAGACATAGGATTGAATCACACTACCTCACAGCTAGCTTAACAGCAAACAAACAGTTTGGCTTTAAACCGGGAAACTCAACCCTCGACGCACTGGAATGTATCCTTAACATGGCGGAGAGCTGCCGACAAAAATACTTTCTCCTCATCTCTATTGACTTTGCAGGGGCGTTCGACGCCCTCTGGTGGCCGAGCGTCCTCGCAAGACTCAGGGCAGCCCAACTGCCATCAAATCTATTCAGCTGCATAAGAAGCTACCTAACAAACAGACGGATCCTGGTACAGGCCCCTTACTGCAAGGTAGATCGACAGATACACCGAGGATGCCCCCAGGGCTCAGTATTAGGCCCCCTCCTGTGGAACTATGTATTGGACGAGTTCCTCTCCCTCGACTTAGGAGGTGTACAGGCATTGGCCTATGCAGACGACCTATCCCTAGCCCTTACTGCAGATTCAAGAGCCCAATTAGAAACTCTCGCGAATGCAGCAGTAACCACACTGCAAGAATGGACGGAAAGGCATCGGCTCACCATTTCGGCCACCAAGACTAAATCCATCTTACTTAAGGGCTACCTAACCCCAACTAGACCGCCGCAAATAAGAATCAACAATAGGACAATTAAGCTAGTCACAGAACTAAAGTACCTGGGAGTTATCCTGGACCGTAATCGGTCTTTCACCCCACACCTAAAATATATACAGGCTAAGATGAAAAAATACGCTGGCATGCTTGCCAGAGTCACACGTTGCGAATGGGGCCTGAAAAGGCGCACACTTGCGATCCTTTATAAAGCAGCCATTATCCCGGCAATCGCATACGCCTCCGGCGTCTGGTTCCACAAAGCCTCAACAGCGGTAAACCGCAGACGACTGGATATCATACATAGACCCATCCTATTGACCCTCACCCGAGCATGCAAGACAGTCTCTACTCATGCACTACAAGTGATCACGGGCGCTCTCCCTCTTGATCTTGAGGTGATTCGCAATGGCATGCTTCAGCAACTCAGACGTGGCAAAGTCACAACCTTCCAGGACCACACTACGGACCCGGCTAATAACTGTGAAGTTGAGAAATACAGGCTGCAAACGTACTTGACATCGATATGGCAACAACGCTGGACGATTTCTGACAAAGGAGACATCACGCGAAGGTTCTTTCCGAACTTGCAAAAGGTGTACCCAAAATATCCGACATGGCTCTGCCCTGGTCTCCACGTCACCTACCTTCTCACAGGACATGGAGCTATCCGCCACAAGCTACACCTCTTTGGACTGACAGATAACCCAGCCTGCGCATGTGGTTCCCTCGAGACCTGGGACCACCTGCTACACGAGTGTGAACTGTACGAAGATCTGCGTGGACACCTCATCACACGAGTCCAGTTCAACCCCAAAAATCAGGAGCACTACCTACTGGAGGACGAGGGAACCTACAATGCCCTAACCAACTTTGCTCAGTGCCTCTTTGTAAGACGCCAGACTCTTCCTTTGCCGGAAAATCTAGGACAACTAGGATAAATACAACAACAATCACAACAAATGATGAACCAAGATAAAACTGGACTGTGCCTGAACTGCACTCTCCCAAATACTGACCGATGGAGGACACCGATTCCATTTGAGAACTGTTAACCAAATGCATTGACTACAATCGGACCTTCGGGAGTCCTCCCTGACTGTGACTGAAGCCTATCCTACTGAATATCCACTAGTGGATGGACCTGGATCCCACGAGTAACTACTTAATAAAAGACGAAGCATGATCTGCACAAATGTCATACAGACCTGGACTGAAAACCTGGACAGAGATATCTTCACTCCACTCCTGGGAATACCAAATGGGGCAGCCCTGACGCCTTGGCGCCCGACTGAAGCCACCCCACATGTATGCCCTGTGGGCAAATAGGCCAGCTCCCTTGCCTGGCCTACTTTCTACCCGTCCCTGGTGGGGGATGAGGGGACAGCCCTGCTGTCACCTCCCCTTCTCGCCACCCCTTCTTTTCCTTCTGGTGGGGCATGGGCATGCCCCACTGTAAACTGGAGTTGTCTTCCCTATCGGCTCCATACTTCTATCTATCTCCCCCCCAGTCTTCAGTCTCCCTCCCCACTCTACCTGCACGCTAGTGAACGCCCCACACAACCTAAATTCCACAAGTGAAAATCAATTTCGCCCACCATTTCTTTTGACCTCCTAGCACTTCCTCCTCAACGTGATCACATTTTTATTTATTTATTTTTATTTATTTTTATTTTATTTTATTTATTTATTTTATTTTTTTTTTTTTTTATTTTATTTTTATTTTTATTTTATTTATTTTATTTTTATTTTTTATTTTATTTATTTTATTTTTATTTTTTTTTTAGGTCCTAGCCACTGAAATCTCAGGAAATTAGGTGGCAGGACCTGCCAGAGTGAACTATATTCAAGTGGATACCTGGTCTGCCTCCACGGGGCGAAAGTGGGGCAACGTCGGGCCTCAGTAGAGGTCTGGCGGCTAAATGACCAGATGAACAACGGTACAAGGCATCACACATATACAAAGTCCATACACTTTTAAATCTCTGGCTTTTCCAGTAAACTGGTTCACATACAATGTAACCTACGCGGAGATGGGGGAAACCCCTGGTGCCGCTTGACCCTAAACACACTTTACACTTTACACTTTACACTATCTGGTAGAGTAGAGGTAGCAAGATTATACACTAGCTGATCCGGAAGCCTCCTAGAGGTTACCGATAGTTTCGGTCAGGTGTACTAACTAGCGGCCGGCCTGCGAACACCGTTTTAGAGCTGTACCCTCGAAATGTAAGGAATATTGGATCTCGGTTCGATTGGATCGATGTTCATCCTAGCCCCAAAAGTCATCAATCACTGCATGATGGAAGAGATAGGGAAGGGTTGACCGGAACTTAGCTCTAGAGACTAAAGATGGGTTCCACCACTTCAAGCCTCCAATAAGCAAAGTGGTGGTATTGCACCGGTTGATGAGAGTCACCTGAACCCAGATATGCCAGATAAGCTGTACTTGCTACCTGGGAGTCTAAAACGCTGATGGAACTGATATTCGGATGACATCTAAGTTAAGTGGACCCAATTTCGGCTTAAAAAAAATTGGGTCCACTTAACTTAGATGTCATCCGAATATCAGTTCCATCAGCGTTTTAGACTCCCAGGTAGCAAGTACAGCTTATCTGGCATATCTGAGAGAATGTCTGTGACAACCTGAAGGACCAATCTATTTATCAACAGTTGTTGCTGTTAAGGTCTGTACAGAAATCAGGATTATCCTGTTATGCTGTTTCTGCTGGCGTTAGAAACTATCCGAAAAAAACTATGCGAACGCCAATTATGCAATATGGCTGTTCTCGTAGTGCTCCTGTGGCTAACTGATTCAACAATCAGTTGATATGGTAACGACAGTATATAATACGGTTTTGTGCTAATAGCGTATATGTTAATTGTACCCGCTTTCAGATTTGTGAGAAACCATTATGAATTAGATTTAAAGTTGAATATAATTAAAATTAAATGTCGATTTAATCAAAGTTTGAACGTTTCCTGCACGAAGCGCGATAACAAGATTTCTATGAAATGAAATCTTCACCCTGTATAATCTGTTGCAATACTGCTTTGGTTTTTGGCTGATCCAAGAACTAAAGTTTTCGATTCGTGGATGGTTTTTGGATTGTGCCAGATTGTGCATGAAACACAATCTGACACAATCCTATTTGAATAAAATAAAATTTTTGACGAGAAACGAACTAGGTTTGCAGCAATTTAAAGTATAAGTTTTAAAAATTATATTTCCTACAATTTATTTTATTTTTTTTAAACAGCGGTCCATGATAAAATGTCTAGAATTCGTGTTGCCGTCGTTGGAGGAGGAATAATTGGAATGGGCACAGCAGTGTATGCCTTGGAAAGTGTGCCAGGAGTTGACATAACAGTTATAGCTGAAGAACTGACGCCAAACACTACGGGTGATGGTAGTGCAGGTTTCTGGAATCCGTACCTTCTGGGAAACGTTCCATTAGGAACATTAAGGTAAGGTATTTATATTATTTCTAGCTCGTAGTATCTGAAACATTAAGGTTAAAAATTCTCATACTGAGTAAATGTGATCGCTAAATACATTTTATTTGCATTACACAGGGAAATTATAAATAGGGCTTTTTAAGCATACAGAATTATTATTATTATTATTTATTGTAAACGAATTCTCTTGATAAATAAATTTGTATTGTATTGTATTGTATTATTATTATTGTTGCTCTTATATTAATTCCCCCTAGTTGGGGATACCACCACGTAACGGGCATTGCTACCAAGTACACAGGGTGGTTGTTGTTATGCCTGGGTTACTATTGGTCGAGGAACTCTCTGACTATACTACAGGTGTTCAGGATTGTGACTTTCCGGAGTTCCTTGTTCTCTGGGCGACCTATTGCTGCCAGGTTGTTATGTAGGATCTTTGGTACCATGCCGGTAGTTGACAAAATGCTCGGATGGTCATTAATTGTTGCATATGCGACATCTCTTTGATATTCTGTCTTAGGTTCGTGTACTTCCTGATTTTTTCCTCATGGGTTTTCTGGAGGTTGCTAGTGTTGGGCAACGCTATGTCAATCAGATAGGAAGCCTTTTCCTTCTTATCGACAAGGGTTATGTCCGGTCTGTTGTGCGTCAGTTATTGTCTTGTCAGTTATTATAGCACGGTCCCAGTACAACTTATTCTTCTGAGTCTCTAGTACTGCCTGGGGTTTGTACTTGCAATAGGGTACACCTTCATTGATCAACTAGTATATTTCTTGTTGGCTTTTGATGTATTATCCTGGCTACCTGGTCGTGTCTATGAGTGTACTCAGTCTGGGTGATTACCTTGCATCCCGCGGTGCTGTGATGGATCGTTTCTGAGGCTAGGTGGCATCGTCGACATGTGTTATCTGACATTCCGGGCTCCTTGGCGATGTATTTTCTATAGTTTTTGGTGATGTTGATTAGCTGATCTTGGATGGCGAGCATGAATCCTTCAGCCTTGGGGAAGAGCCCCTCGTTCGTGAGCTCTGCATTTGAAGCAGTTTTATCTATGTGATCTTAATGTAGTGCCATTGTAGTGTCTGCCATGCAGTGTCTTCTTTGCCTATTTTTTTAGCTTCGTTTGTTCCGTCTGAGTGGGAGGGGAATCCTCGCATAGGTTCAGTGGAGAATGCCGCTTGTGTATCTTCCTTATGGTAGAGTGCTGCTGCGTTTCTCTGGAATTAGAAGAAGAACTCTTCATTGCATACAAAATGCACACTCCGTTCACAATACCCTTCATGACTACAAGCCAACGTTTACAGTAAAGGCTATTACAATGTAATAAACAAGGATGAGATAGGAAAGAGAAAGCAATAGTACTAATAATCATACAAGTGTAGGATTAAACATTGGAGAAAAAATGACAAATTCATATAAGAAAATATATACAGAGCAGCAAGTTAAATTATTCTCCAGGAAGCAGTCCTTTTGAAGTGCTGGAGTCATCCGAACAGGCGCAGAAGGTTGGGACAATGTAGTGACGGATCCATGGCAGTAATGGACGGGTCCTCGGGAGCAGGTTCAAATTTACTGTGCTGTAGTCCTGAGAAGGAAGTCAATGGCTTATATTTTCTGCCTATATTTTTTATCGACTGCGAACTTGTAGAGGTCAGTCGCGTCCAAGGAGTGTATGTACTTCAGCTGTTGCACGGGTAAGAACCAATCGGATAACTTTAACTGGTTTGGGGTGGCCTGAAAGACTGGATTGGCCCTAAGGCTTGGTACTGCGATTTTCCATCCACAGTTACCCCACAAGTCTGGTTCCGAAATAATGCCAACCATCATTTATACACCAAAGACGGGTCTTCTCTCATGGATAATGGCAGGATGACGTCTGATTTTAAGAGCTACCGCTATCTGGGTGGTCCTTGCCGCAGGAGGAAGCCGAAATTTCCATGTGGCCCACTACAGTAGCCAAAATATTCCTTCGAAAATCTGTCTCAGATGCGTTGTGGCAGTTGAAGTCCAGACTTCTGCGCCATAAAGTATGACTGGATAGATATATGTCTGAATATATTTGCACCAACAGCCTGGTCATGAATATGCATAAGTTGTTGCTTAAGCATCCACCAGAGTCGACAGAACTTTATTTGCAGGTATGGAAAAAAGGAGAGCTTCTGGTCAAAAATAACCCCTAGATCAGCGTGTTCCTGAACAGCAAAAATCGCGGTTCCTCTTAGATCGGGTTGCACCATTGTTGGATTCCGTTTGAGCGAGAAAGTAAACTGTTTCCACTTCTCAGAATTGATGTAAAGGCCGAAGCCGGAGAGGAAGACCTCGAGGTTCTGGATTTTCTGTAGGATTAAGGTATTTGTGTAGTCAGCAGTTCTCTAGGGTTGATAGAAGTGAACAGCTTTATATCATCAGCGAAGTTGATAATATCAGTTCGGCCCGTCACGAAAGGCAGAACAGCTGAGAACAAGTTAGCTCCATTAAACAGTGTTACTGTTGTTCTTCAGATGGAATGGCAGCGGACTTAAGCGAGTTTGACAAAGGCCAAATTATAATGGCCAGGCGACTGGGTAAGAGCATATCCGAAACATCACGGCTGGTGGGATGCTCACGGTCAGCCGTGTTTAATACCTACCGAAAGTGGTCGAGAGGAGGGAAAACCCACGAACCGGCAAAGAAGTGTTGGACGACCACGGCGCATCATTGCTCGATGTTAGCGAAGGCACTCTCGCGAATGGTACGGGGCAACAGAAGGGCGACTGGCGGTTGTCTGCGCGGGTTGCACAGTGGTTTCGACACCGTCCTCCCACACTGGGTGGAAAAGGCCGGGTTTCAAATCCCGTCGATGATGCAAGAAACTTTAGTGTGCTTTTTTTTCACTCCGTGGCTGAGTTAGTTGGTCTCACGCGTATATAGCAAGGTTTTTCCATCCAGAAACTGGGGTTTTTTCGTCCAGGAAACAGGCAAATCGACCAGAGAACACAAGCAATTTACAGACAAAATAAACATGGGTAGATGTAATCATTTACAGGGGACACTAATATCATAATTTGGTTTTTTTTTTTTTTTTTTTTTTTTTGTGGTGCAGGGTTTTACACCTGAAACTGGGGTTTTTGTCCAGCAAAACAGACAAATTGACCATAGAGCAGAAGCAATTAACAAACATAAGACACACAGCACGGTATATGAATTTAATTAAATAATTAGGGTGGCCTAAATATAATAGTTTGGTTTTTGTGGTGCAATTCGCCAGTAATTGAAATGACGGTCAGGGGAGTAATGTGTCACAACACACAATACATCGAACCCTGCTGATAGTGGCGCTCCGAATGCCATTACTAACCACGGTACACCGGCACAGCGACTACAATGGGCACACGATCATCGAAACTGGACCTTGAGTGATTGGAAGGTCGTCTCGTCTGATGAATCACATTTCCTCTTGCACCATGTGGACGGCCAGGTACGTGTACTTCGTGATGGGGAAGTGATGGCACCTGGACGCAGAGGGACGAAAACAAGACGGTGGCACAGGTGTCATGCTCTGGGCGATGTTCTGCTGGGATACCCTGGTTCCAGTCATCCATGTGCTGGACACTCGGATGTCTACCACCTACCTAAAATTCAGAAAAAAGATCCAATGTGGCAGCCGTTCAGTTCGGCACGTTATTTTCAGCTCCTGACTTTGTGTCTAAACATGTGTTTTAAGTACTTTCTGTTTCAGGCAAATTGTCAAGTGTTAAAGAAATTCCCTGGACTCCCAAGGTGAAAATACTTTTACATCTAATGGATTATTTAGCAGACTACAAGAATTTTTTACCTGTTCCCTTTGTTGACAGACAGGTCACCATGCTGTCGACAACAAGGAAATAGGGAGGGTGGCCAAATATTCCCAGTCAACACGTATGGATCCTGCATTTGATTTGGGATGGAGTTCCCACCTGAGTGACTTCGTACTGTGATACTGTCCCAAAATTTTCAGACTGGGAAGGTGATAAAAATTGACTATTTTAATCTATTTTGCGAATAAATCATGAGTATCAAGTATCTCCCGCCCCCGCTCTGCCATATACTTACAGTAGACAACCTACAGTACTGACCCGTACTGCGGAATGTGTAATATATTTGCCTGCGGCGCAGAGATTAGTCATCTGACGTTTGAGCATATTAGCTGTGACCTTGACTGCAGCTCACTATCTGTGAAGCGAAATCCATGGGTATTATACAGAAAGTAACAGTATCCTTCGGGGCCGACATTTGGAGAACATTTTTACCTCCCCCCCACTATTTTTGGAGGGGAATAGGCCAAAAATTTATTGCTCTGCAGCAAGGCTAATAATTGCACTGCAACACCTAACTAGTGTCATTCGACTTCTTTCATTCCTCTCTTGAATGAAAACGATATGCACTCGGTAACACGATAACACGAAAAGGATGGAAAAGGAAGAGATATCAGGAAATTCTGGAGCGCCTATGTCGCTGACAGATCACAGTGATGACACGGTCATAGTGGACGGCTACGAGGACACTGAATCCACGCAATCTGAAGCTTCTGCCCCCAAGCGGAGGAAGTACCAGAAATATGTTGCACCAAACGCTGATAGGGAAACTCGCTCCCAAAGTGAAAACAAGGAATCCACAGAGCAAACTGCCACCCAAAATGACAAAATCCAAGGAAAGCCATGGAATAAACTACAAGAGAGCCCTATAGACACAGCTCTCCCGGAAGAAACCGTCTTTGAGCGGTCCCTTGCTTTGCGAACTGCCCTGGAGAGCCTCTTTAAGGAGCCAACCAACATGATTACCGCTGTTCTCCGCGCAGAGATCGTCTCCATTTGGATGAAAATGAAGACCATCCTGGTACAAACCCAGCTAGAGAAGAAAATTCAACAGCAAAATTGGAGGTCCTCCGAAACAATGGGACAAACCATATGCCTCAGCGCGCTACCACTTATTCACAGGCGCTGAGGAACAACATCAACGCTAGAAATGGAAACTGTCCTACAGGTCAGACTTGAATAGCTCCCAAGAAAACCCCAATCACCAAACCACACCTAATAATATTGAACCAACGAAATCCAAAAAACGAATGAGGAAGTGAAACACACAGTAATCGAAAAGCTTAAGGATGACTTCATATATCTGTCAAAAAGAAAAGAAAACTTCGAGTTATAACAGAGACTAACAGAGATTAGCATTAGTAGAGGCATTTGATGCAAGAAAGCAAACTTATGCAGCATCAGCCAAAAATAAAAAAAAAATAAAAAATAAAAAATAAAAAATAAATAAATATATAAAAAAATAATAATAAATAAATATATAAAAAAATAATAATAAATAAATAAAAAAAAAAATAACCACTTCCACTTCACTCTTCTGTTCGTTCGAAATACCTGTCCAGCTGAGCCTTAAACTTATTTAGGCTATCAACTTCCACGACAAGGGATGGAAGTCTATTCCACCAACCAACCACCCGCTGGCTAAAGGCAAATTTCCTCACGTCTATCCTACATCTGTCTTTTCTCAATTTGAATTTATGCCCTCTCAGGTGATTATTCTGAGCGAGAGGAAGAATCCCATCAGCACTGAGCATGCTCAAACCATTCAAGGCTTTATACAGATGAAGATCTATGCAGAATACTACAAAAATACCCTCCTTAGGCCTCATAGCTGAACCGCCTAAAGAGAAAGGGCTAAGCATACTAATATTAGGCATCGACAAAGACGTGACCCCAGAACTTATTCAGGAGATCTATACCAAAAACTGCCGTCAGCTACCCACCGACGATGAGCCACGACAACATATCATACCGAGTTATAAAACAAAGTCCAGAAATGTAAATTCTGCTAACTGGATCATTAAACTGTCTTCGGCCGCTTATACGTTTGGCATTTGGTAATTGTTGCTGCAGATTTTGAAGATATTGTATTTTATGGACTGCTGAGCGAACAGTCCAGAATCTATGTAATCTGGGGCAGCCACCGTTTCAGAGAGCATGTGGCTGTTTCCAAATGCTTCCGGTGTTGTCGCACTGACCACACGACTCACACCTTCAAGCAATCGCAACCCACTTGTGACTATTGTGCCAACACTTGACATGAATATAACAATTGCCCTTAAAAAGCAGAAATCCCGGTTTGTGCAAACTGTAGGGCCATGACGCTACTATCGGATCATTCCATCAGGGAGAGTAAATGTCCGGTCTACATTAAAGCAAAGGGTGCGTTACAATTGAGAATCAATTATGGAGAGTAATAACAACTACTACAACGTGTCATAGTTGTCAAAGGTGAAGATAGCACAACACAATGTGGAACGCCCTAAGGCGGTCGTAGCACAACTAGTTCAGAAAGCTAAAGAAGAAAAGTTAGATCTACTTCTTCTACAAGAGCCCCCCCACACATAAATATCAAGTTAGAGGGTACCCACTACAGTTGTCCAAGTGGATGGTAAAACTCCCTGGAGTGCCATCCTTTGTAATCCTGACCTCACTGTAACTAAGACAACAGACTTATGAACGACCTGGGCAGTCTGTGCCCATATTGCATCGTCCCTAGGGTAATTTTACGTAGTGTCCATCTATGCCTGACCAGGAGAAGGCATACTCCGTAAATCTTCAGAATCTGCAGCAACAACTACCAAACGCCAAACTTATATTAGGCCTTGATGCAAACTGCAGATCACCTGCCAGGCCAGCGTCTAGAGCAGGAGATGTCAAGCAGCGACCTATCCATTCTAAACGGACAAACCAGCCCCACACCTTCTCGAGCACTATGTGGGAAGCGAATATCAATCTAACCCTTGCAAGTCATTCCATAGTAGGACACCTCTCACCGTGGGAGTAATACCAACACTGGACCACTTCAGATCACAGAGTGCTAACTTATAACCTCCACAGATCACTCCAAATGCAACATGTCACACTACTTCTATTACCAAAATATGCCATATCAAAGACGGATTGGAAACATTTTAAGCAGCTGCTGATGGAGAAAGCAGAAAACATTCACCCAAATGTACAACCTAGACCGACATCAGCGAGACGTAACAAAACTAATCACAAAGCGGCAGATATAGCCATCAAGTAGAAGATGCTTTTCCTGAAACCTCAAAGCCATTCTTTTGTGGGTGCTTGACCTCACAGATCTCCTGAAAAGGGTAAATTGTGCCTGCAAGGCATTTTAGAGGCTCGTAGATCCTGGCCACAGGCAGAGGTCGATATACAATATCAACAGTACCGTGAAGTCAGAAAGGACTACACAGCTAAAAAAGAAAGCCGCATGGGAAAACCTAGTAAATACAGAAGGAAATGCTTACCCCTGGGGAGTGGTGTATCGGATAACCACAAACAAACTCCCCAGAGGGGAAGTCATAACGGCAACCGAGACAGCTCAGGGAACCTATACCAGAACATGGAAATCCTTTATAGACAATATCTTGGACCAAACCTTCCTTCTTGCAACCGAGCCTCAAACCCAGGAACAAAGAAAACTATGTGAGGACAATAACTCTATGCAACCACAGCTGTTGACCGTGATTGCTTACCAATGGCGCACAGCATAGCAGCAGCGAGGATGAAAAATAGAAAGAATCCTGGTATAGATAAAATTGAGCCTGAGATGGGCCACTTCCTGGCCTCGTGGAAAACAGCACAAATAAAACTCATCTTAAAAAATCCGACAAAACCACAAGGAATGCCAGGGTCGTATAGGCCAATCGTCTTGCTGTCAATCTTTATCAAGCTCTTCGAGCTCCTCCTCTACCAGAGAATCGAGAACCACTTCCAAGAATCAAAGCTCATGTCGCCTAATCAATACGGCTTTAGGAAGGGGCGCTTGGCTGTAGAGGCTGTAGAAAATATTATTGAAACAGCTAAAAACTGCAACTCAAAATACTTCCTCTTAATATCGATTCACTTCGCAGGAGACTTTGATTCTCTCTGGTGGCCTGCTGTTCTGAACAGGCTCCTGTAGGCCATATCACAGGAAGCTCATATCACTTACGATGGCTCAAATCTTATTTTGAAAACGGGCGAATCACTGTTACCACTCCGTACACCTCTATTTCTAGAGGCGTATGGAGTCGTCCTCAGAGGCTAGTCTCACGGTTCTTTCCCGGGCCGCTCTTGTGAAACCTGGTTCTTGACGAGTTTCTTAATTTGGATATTCCAAATGTTATAACCCAGGAATGCGGATGACCTGGTTCTGATGCTGCAGACTGACAGTCGGGCACGACTGGAGACCATAGCAAACCGTGTCACTAGCCACATGCAAAAATTGGGCTAGCGCAAATCTCCTTACTATCGCCGCAGATAAAACAATTTCAATACTTCTCAAAGGATTCCTTGATCCTAGAAGACCTCCAGAGATTAAGATAAACGGGAAAACCATAAATTTGCAAACAGAAATAAAATACCTCGGAGTGAGTCTTGACAGAAACCTTGGTTTCACGCCACATCCTGAGAACAAAAATAATGCGAGCCTACCGGCCAGAGTCACTAGAAAAGACTGGAGCCTGAAGAATAAGGTCCTTGGCATCCTCTATAATGCATTCTTTATCCCAGCACTAGCCTGGGGCTTAAGTACACAAAGACTTGCACAGCTGTCAAACAAGAAAAAACTGGAGATGACACACCAATCGATATTACTTATAATGACAAGAGCTTGATGCACTGTGAGCACCCACGCACTATAGGTCCTAGAAGGATGCCTTCCCCTGGAATTGGAGATTGCGCGCTGGAGGTTGCTATACCAATATTCCGAAGGAAAATTAGCCAACCTTATAGGATTTACCACAGACCCAGCAATCTCCAAAACCGCTGAGAACAGACAGATGTGTGTTCTCAGTGGAGAACACACATCTGTGTTTATACCGGATGTCGATTAAGTTTGTCCTCTCTCCCAGCCTGGTTTTCGCCCGGACTCCAAACATGGACATGGCTCATTACTCAGGAATCTCAGCTACTCCACCGTGCTCCTGTGAACAGGAGGAGTCCTGGGAGCACCTGGTCTACGAGTGTGACCACTACGAAAACGTCACACTCGTAATGGCCACACTCGTAGATCAGGTGTGACCACTACGAAGATGTAAGATGTCAACTATACACCAAGATTCACTCACTTCTTCTAAACCAAGGAGGACATCATTCTGCAATAGCTAGAGACGAACAAAACCTTTGCACTTTTTGCGCAAAATCTGTTCACAAGACAACTGACTCTCCCCTCCCCTTGAGTGGAGGTATCTCAAAAGTTCACAAATCCACGAATAGGACAATATCAATCACGAGACAACAGCCATCCCTCAATGGACCAGAGTAATGGAAACACAACTAAGACTGTGACTCAACTCGGTCAGAGACACCACAGAAGACCAGAAAAACCTCATTGCTTTGTTGGACACCTGGACTAAAGGACATCCAAAGTGGTCATATGACTCATCATACACTATTTCTCTCTTGAACGGTGCATTATTTCCCCTGACGTGGGGAGAGCAGCTTTGCTCACCCCACTCTTCCCCTTCCCCAAATCTCTTTCCTCTGGTGGGCACGGGCCTTCTCCACTGCAATCGCGGGGCCATCCTCTCTGTCGACTCCTTACTTCCTTTTCTTTACTGTTGACTTTCACATCATTTTCAACCCGACGCATCCAAAGTTAACTACTGTACATCAAAATTTCTTGCCCGACCCATTTAGGTATATAGAAAATATTATATCAGCGTATAGCCTCGCAAGCTTCTTCTTAATTATTCTAACAAACGCTAATAATCACCAAAGCTAATTTTTTTTTTTTTTTATAGTTTCTAGCCACTGAAATCCCAGGAAAGTAGGTGGTAGAATCCGCGTGAGTACTATACAGGTAACACCACTTTGCCGGCCTTCCCGTGGCGAGGTATGGTAACATTGGGTTCCATTAGGAGCCCGGCTGCTAACAGGCCAGATGAACAAGGACCCAATTTCCTACATACCACACATGTCCCATATACTTTTAAATCCCTACGTTATCCGGTGCAATGTACATACACGGGGACGGGCGAAATCCCAGGAGCCGTTAGACCCAAATATACCTATACCTAAAAATTAATGCGCGACCATGGTGAAGCGGTTGTTTTTTGTGATTCTGGAAGTCACTTGATTTTTCTACTTTAAGTGAATGTTTGAATGTTCTCACATGTAACAATGCAACGGCCGAATGGTTCTACCTCTCTGGAGGTATGGTATGTTGAGGGTTTAATAGTTCCTGGGATTTTTCCCATCTCCGTGTGTTCTCTGTATCTGTCAAGCCCGAGATTTAAAAGTATGGGATATGTAGTATGTTGTGCCCATTGTTCATCGGGCCCCTAGTTGGTGCCCTACCTTACCAATGCCAGTCACGTCGAGGCCGGCCGGGTATTACCAGTGATTGAATCAGTACTCTGGTAGGTGCTGTCACCTACTTTCCTGGGATTTCAGTGGATAGGACCAAAATAAATAAAATAAAAATTAGAAAAATAAATAGTCGCGAGGATGTGTTATTGCAAATTGCCTAATTGGATCCGGCAAGAATTTGTGTGGCTTAAAATTTTGATGTAGGGCTAATCGCTGTGTGAGATGACAGATTTGGGTTAGGAGGCAGAAGGCTAGGGGAAATAGGAAGCAGAGGGATTGATAGGGAAGGCGACCCCTTCCCGTTTTTCAGTGGGGAATGCCCATCCCTCACTAGAGGGAAATAGAGTTGGCAAGGGGGAAGGGAGCATGTGTCTCTCTTCCCCCACTGGGATTATGGTTTTAAGAGATCGCGCAGGTACGAGTTTTGATAGCCAGATGGCACTTTAGTTCTGATGCCATTTCATATAATTTTCAGGAACTTCATTCGTTGCGGTGAGGTGATTGGTCCGCAGGATTCTTGCTTTGGTCTCTCCCAGGAGGAGTAGCCCTACGTAGGTCTCTTGAGGCTCAAATGTCGTGTCTCTTTCTTCATGCTGAGATTTTATTCTTTTGCTCTTGCTTTGACTGTTCTGTTTCTCATTTATTTTTAGTTCGTCCATGACATTTGGTTTGTGATATTGGGTGTTATTATCCTCACGAGGATCAGGTGGCATTGCGATAATTGTTTTCCTTGTGAATAATTGTATTGCGAAGTTAGTTAGTGCTGTGTACTCTTCCTGAGTGTCCAATAGTTGGAACTCTTGGTGGATTGGGTTATACGGAATTCTTCCCCTCGGCGTAGGCATCTGTACGTGGTGAGGGGACCTCCCAGTGACGCTGCTGGACTTCCAGACTAGCTCACTGGGATCCAACACCGACAGCCTAGGTTCCAGGTTAACATCAATGGAATCCGGCGTGTTTGCCATGCGCTGCGACCCGTGGAAATTCGGAAAGGGGGATCCTGGTGGTTGAGGAGCCCAGCTTCAGTACACCACTTTGGTCCCTGCTTCGACAATACGGGTCGTCCTGGAAGGCCTGGCTAGGATCAATCGGCTAGTAGGCTTGCCTGCTAGGGTCAAACGTGTCAATGCTATGCCCCTACTCTCATGTTCCGAGGATCAGGTTCAGGCTGGCGGCGATACAGGTATGGTGTCTGGTAGCCCTGGCCTTCCACTCCAGAACGCATTTATTGAACCCGGGTAGTGGGCTTCCATTTAAGCTCCGTGGTGGGTGGGGAGCCCTGGCACTGAACCACTTTAACTCCATGAATCCTGATAAACTTACTTCTTCAGGGGCCTCAACCCAGTCCCTATCTGCAAACATAGACGACAACACAGACAGCACTATTGCTACAAAGAGGCACCGAACTGAAATACCATTAGGGCCTGTCCCAAGGTTCATAATTATACACTCCACCAGCGAAAAACCGATTGGCAAAATGTCACCCTTCTTTATACAGAAAGGGTTAGATGGGTTAGCAGGTTCACCCAAATCTGTTGAGGCTCCGTTCTGGGGATCTCTTAATTGAAACTAAAAATGATGGGCAGTCTGAACAGCTACTCCGGGTAACATCAATCGGTGGAATACCCACAACAGTGACACCACACAGAACACTCAATTCATCGAGAGGTGTAATTTCATAAGTAAAGTAAAGTGTAAAGTGTGTTTAGGGTCTAACGGCACCATGGGTTTCCCCCATCTCCGTGTAGTCTACATTGTCGTGTGTTACAGAACACTGTAAAGGCCAGAGATTTAAAAGTGTATGGATATTGTTGGATGTAGTGTCGTGTACCGTTGTTCATCTGGCCATTTAGCCGCTGTACCCCTACGTTGCCCACACTTAGCCCGTGGAGGCAAGCCTGGTACACCAGTACTTTTAAATAAGTACTCTGGCAGGTCCTGCCACCTAATTTCCTGGGATTTCAATGGGTAGGATCAAAAAAAAAAAAAAAAAAAAAGGGGTGCGCTAGAGGTTGGGTCAGGCCAAAGGAGTTTTAAGTTATACAGTGTGGAATTAAGAATTTTGGGTGTAGGGCTAGGATAATTTTGACATGGGATGAACGCTAGTTGGAAAGCTGGAGAAGGAGGGGAGACTGAAAGCTGGGAGGGTGAGAGACAGAAGTATAGAAAGACAGAAACAAAAAGCATTCAGAATATGGAAAAAGTACCATAACTCAGCTGACTACCAGATGTACAAGAAAGAGCGGGCAACCTTACTCAAATGTAAACGAAATGCAATCCGGCAGCTGGCACTCAACAGAATAAACCGCTCGAAACGTATTACACACAAATGCAACATAGATTTCCATATCGATGAGAAGGTATTTCAGGAATGGGTATCTTCGACTTTCAACGAGTTACCATTAGACCCAAAAACCCCAAACCTAAGTGATTTCATCATGCACTCCAGACAGCCCCTTTCAACTATAACGCTAACAAAACAACAACTTATAAATACCATCAATAGACTTCCTAATAAATCTACAATTGGTCCTGACGGCTTCCCTCTCTTCATGGTTAAAGTGTGTAGTGCCTTCATTGTGGAGCCCCTTCTTGTAATCTTTAACCGCATATTGAAGTCCGGATCAATCCCGACAATGTGGAATCACTACAGGATACAACCCATACCCAAAAGAAGAAACCCAAAGGAACCTAAGGGCTTGAGACCAATCTCAGTGGGTTGCTCTCTATTAAAAGTGTTTGAGAAAGCTATCTTATCAGCACTGATCGCCCAATGCTTCTCTCATAGAGCGAAACATCTGCACACCGTGATCCCCTAAAGATCTACATATACAAACCTGCTGGATACCCTATTTAAAATTCAAACTGCTCTCAACAGTAAATCTCAGCTAGACGTCATCTTCCTGGATATTTCATCTGCTTATGATAAGCTCTCAATTCCCGCTCTCATCAACATTCTGGAAAAGTACTTTGGCATTACTGGAAGCCTGCTAAAAACCATCAACCGCATCCTTACACCAAGACAACTCATCATCAGTTATAAATCCTTCCAACAGGAGTGCAGTATAACGAGAGGAGTACCACAGGGAGGTGTCCTATCCTGTGTACTGTTCGCCGCTGCCCTTGAACCCTTCCTCGCAAGGTATACTGATTTCTCATCGTATGCAGACGACCTCAAATTATACATAACATCTAAAGAAGCTGAACAAACTCGCCTGACTAATCAGCGAGTCTCCGTCCTGATCGACAGCCTTGTAGCATATCTACTGCAAATAGGTCTGGAAATAAATGCATCAAAGTCAGCTCAACTTACCTTCACAAAAAAGAGAATAAAAAATGACATCACAGCCTATCACAATGGAGTGCAGATAAGGAAAGTGAAGTCTCACACCGACCTCGGCTTGACTTGGGACGAGGGCCTCACTTTTCAGACCCACTTCTCGACCATGAAAACTAAGACTTTCTCGGCGATGTGGGCAATTCGACAAGAGCTGACGGGGTTACTGAACGTAGATATAGTCGGAGGATACGTCCAGCGGTGCCTACAACCTATCGCATTGTATGCATCACCAATCTGTCTTCTGCCCCGACGTCGTACATAAATAGATTCCTCGCAGTCGAGTACTGGGTAATGTCGAGAGCAACTAGAACAACTAGCACGGCTGCCCTCCAAGTCCTAGTAGGAGTTCTACCCCTGGATCTCGAAGCTACCCGCTGTGGTCTGCTCTACCATCTTGCCAGAAACACATCGGCTACGATGTATGACCTCACCACTGACATCACTAATGACCGCAACTATGAGAAGAGAAGAATCACCGACCACCTCATCCAGATTTGGCAGAGGAGATGGAGCAACACAGAAAAAGGTGCAGTGACCAGAAGATTCCTCCCCACTGTCACCAAGCTGTACCCTAAGGCGCCAGTGTGGTTTCACCCTGGTCGAAATACCACCTTTCTCCTTACAGGACACGGCCCGTTTAAAGCTAAACTTCACCAACTTGGTATCATAAATAACGCGGACTGTCCCTGTGGCAACCCGGAGTCCTGGAGACACTTAATGTTTGAGTGCGATTTGTATGACGACCTGCGACTACAGCTAATAACGTCAATCCAATATATCCCAGACAACCAAGAACCCAGACTGCTAGACACTCAAGAGGACTACAAGGCACTCAGTCAATATGCCCAGGATCTATTTTCTAGAAGGAAAACAATGATAGAAATATACCAAAGGCAACCCAACTAGGAAGAATGCAGGAGGTCAAACAAGTAATAAAAAAAAAAAAAAAAAACACAAGCAATAAACTCACCATACCACAGAAAGACAAGACTTGAGGATGATTTGAATGGCCTACTATCGACCCAAAACTGCACTCCCTTGTGCGGTTTTTTTTTTTTTTTTTTTTCGGGGAGCGGGAGGGGAGGGGGTATTTGCTCTTCTCCTCTCCTCGCCTCCCCATATTTTCACTCTGGTGGGGCATGGGCATGCCCCACTGAAAATGTGGGGTCACCTCTCTATCCGACCCCTCTTCTTCCTATTTCATCCCCCCAGTCTTCACCCTCCCCTCCCAACACTTTCTCTTGTACAGCGACTGCCCCAGATGTCCAAATTTAAATCACATCAAATTTTGCCCGACCTTTTAGGCTCTCTACAAATAGTTCTTTCAGCGTAAAACCCCACGCAGCGCTTTCTAAATGCAATTTTACTTAAACCGATAACTCCAACTTAGCGATAACTCCAACCTTTATTTTAGGTCCTCGTCACCGAAATCCCAGGAAAGTAAGTGGCAGGACCTGCCAGAGTATAATTAGTCTCTTGGTACACCCGGCCGGCGTCCCCGTCGCTAGGTATGGTAACGCCGGGTCCCACTGGGGGCCCGGCGGCCAACAGGCCGGATGAACAATGGGCACAACAAACTACATACCACATGACCCATACATTATTTTTAAACCTCTGGCATAGACAGGGTACTGTCACTCGATACAAAGAACATACGCGGAGATGGGAGAAATCCCCGGAGCCGTCAGACCCTCAACATACCTATACCTATACCTATACTGGGTAATGCGATGGATGAACAGAGTCACGGGCAATGCTTTCACCATCTCCAGGGCTGTTTTATACACCAACTTAAATATCACTCCCTGGAGAGTTCACATTGCATCCAGGAATATTCTTCTTCTTTCTCAGATGCTTACCGGTGTGATTGACGCCCCCAGTCTTCGAGGACTTATCTCTACTCCACGCAGTAATGACAGTCCCTACTTACCTTTGCATTCTAAACTATCCAACCTGTGCTGTCTGAAGAATTTCTTCCCAAACAACGCAGTGAACCTTTTCAACTCATTGACAATAGACCCTGTGAAATACTCCGAAAGCAAGTAGTACAGAGTGAAGAGCATCTCAGAAGCGCACTGCTTACTTCAACTATAATCTTGACAATGAGTGAACTTGTAAACAATATTATAAATATACGCACTTGTGTAAATATTGTAAATAATTGTATTCGTGCATTTTTGTACACTCTTCTTATATTGTAAATACTGTATATAATTGTAATTTTTGCTTTTTTGTACACCCTTCTTATATTGTATATAATTGCAATTCTTGCATTTTGTACACCCTTCTAGCCGGTCGGCTGTGTATAAGGGGTGAAAGCAAACACTTGCTATTTTTTAATAAACGGATTTTAATAATAATAATAATAGAGTCCATAGAGTAGATTACCTCAAAATCAGTGAGGCAAGCCCATGCCTCACCAGAAGGAAAGAGGGGGCGGTGGGGAGGAGACAAGGGGACCTTCACCTCCTCCTTGCCAGGACAGGAGAGAAACAGGGCCGTGCAAGGGAGCACGGGTTCAGGATCACCACGTGGCATTGGCAGCAATGCTGCATGAAGTCATTGTTGGCAGAGTCCAGTCCGAGAAGGTTAAATTCGAGTAGTGGAATCCTGGGACAGACAGGTCCCGTCCAGGGGGTGAAGTCATTTTAGTAGTGAGCTGCATGAAGATATATTTGGTAGAGTCAATTCGAGAGGATCAAATCCGAGTAGTGTCAATCCTGGGACAAAGAAGTCCCGTCCAGATAGTGGAGTCATTTCAGTGGTGAGTCAACTTGGTGGGGGCGAAGCTGGAGTGGCAGTCATGGTAGATCGGGTTTATATTGAGGCTGCATTGTAAAGGCACAATTATTATGCAGGTTGAAAGTCTTCACGGGATTGCAGTATGCTGAAGCAAGTCGGGCTCTTGACACATGGCTGATTAGGCCGTTTCATTGTCTCGTTGGGTCTGATTCTGAGGTTGTGGTAGGGTTTTCCGCCTCGTGAAGAGGCCCTGAGCAAAGTTCGAAAAAGTCTGTATAGGTATGGTGGTCTTCCAGGAGATGTTTTTCCTGGTCTCTCGGAATGAAATTAATTTGTGTGATCAGAGAAGGTCTGCGGTCATCATATAGTAGGCAGTCATGCATCAAGTGATCCCAGGTCTCCTGGGCACCACAGATGCAAAGGGAGTTGTCAGAAAGTCCAAGAAGGTGCAGTTTGCTGCGAAAGGCACCATGCCGTCTTAGGAGGTACGTGGTTAGAATGGGAGAACCAGGATGGTGATTTGGGATATACTTTGCATATGTCCGGTATAAATTTGCGGTTGATGGCCCCCTTGGTGGATCAGACCATCTAGCTTGCCAGGTCTGTTGTAAGTAGGTTAGGAGTCTGCTTTTTTCACTGGAATAGGTGTTAGCAGGATCCGTGGTAAAATCAATAAAGGTGGTAGACTTTCCTCTGCTGAGCTGATGCAGCATCTCCACATGGTCCACCTCAAGGTCTTAGGGGCAGTACACCAGCGAGGACCTGTAGAGCGTGCGTGCTGGAGGTGCAACATGCTCTGGTTATCGTAAGGAGAATTGGCCGTTGAATGATGTTCAGCTTTCTTCGTCCTACCACAGTGGAGGCTTTGGTGAACCATATGCCAGAACCGTACGTGATAGCCGGTATGAACATGGCTTTATAGAGTAATGCTAGAGGGCGTTTTTTGAGCCCCCAATCTCAGCGGGTCATCCTGGCAACCAGTACAATGTAGTTTCTTATTTTCTTTTGTAGATAGTTGAGATGTGGGAGAAATGTTAGTTTTCTATCGATGTTAATGCCAAAGAGTTTCAGCTGGGTAACAAGCTTGATGGTTGTGCCATGTATTTTGATTTGAGGCGGCCTCCGCGGATCAAGATAGCCCTTCAGGAGAATGGATTGGGTTTTAGAGGATTAGATGCTCAGATTGTTTTTCCGGACCCAATCTTGCAGGGTAGTAAGAACTCTGTTGGCAGATACTTCAAGTTGAGCCCTGGAGTCCCCTGCCAGGATCAAGGAGAGATCATCAGCATATGCCAAGGTCTGGACATCGCCTAAGTCAGTACTGAGAAGCTCGTCGAGTACAGCGTTCCAGAAAAGGGGGCCCAGGACAACCTCGGTGGACACGACGTTCCACACTGGACAAGGGAGCCTGGACCACAATGCTCCTGTCACTGAGATAGCTGGCAATGTAGTTGTAGAGATTTCCTGGGAGCTCTCAGCGCGTCTCAGCCGTCCGAGGACGCTAGGCCACCATAAAGTGACGAAAGCCCCAGCAAAGTCGATCGAGATGACGAGGAGGTACTTCTGGGTGCAGTTCCTAGCAGCATTGGTAATGGTCTCCAGCGCATCGAGACCATTACCAATGGTCTCCAGCGCATCGACCGTAGACATGCCCAGTTTGAATCCAAATTGATTTCGCGCTGGTAGTTGTGCAGTATTGTTGTGGTTTTCCAGTCTCCGTCTAAGGAGCTGCTCAAAGACCTTACTCAGCACAGAAAGGAGAGCAATAGGTCCGAGACAGGTCGATCGTGCGGTTTAGTTGGATTTTTGAGTATGAGCCGAATGGACGCAGTTTTCCAATTAGTTGGGAACCATCCCTTTAGCAAGCAATGGTTGAAGGGATTTAGCAGGGTTTCAGGAGCGAATTCGGCAACTTTTTAAATTATTTCGGGATCGACCATGTCCAGACATGGCGATTTGTTATTTCTCAGTCTCCCAACGGCCATAGAGAGATCCTCGACGGTGAAAGGCTCTTCCACGAGTGTTGAGTTATAGTTGTTATTGTCGAGGCAAAGCTACTGTTGTTCTGAGAGTTTTCATCTGGTGGCTGTTTGAAAGAGTGATCAAGTATGTTTGAAATTGAATTCTGCCAAGTGGAGGTCACGTGGCCTTGTGGGGTGATTGTGGAGCGAATAACTTCACCTCTTGGCAGTTTATTTGTTGTTACCTTGAACATGACACCCCACGGGTCAGAGTAATCAACTGTTAATACCAAGTGCTCCCAGAACAGTCTTTTACGCTGCCTGATCATCGCGTTGTAGGCTTTTCGAGTCTCTCTGTACTCCTGCCAGAGGTATTCAATTTCTGCAGGGGGCCAGGATCGCCTGGCCAGTTGGAATGCACGCCTATTTTGGTTTACTTCGCGTCTGAGGGCCTGAAGCTCCCCTGACCACCAAGCGATCGCCCCAGGGATAGGATTTTTCCGTTTTATTGATGTATTTGCAGCATTCGTAATTATGTCCGTGACCTTGCGGTAATGGGAGTCTGGATGCTGAATTTGCATATTCTCGCTTTGTAGGCGCAATATCCCATTGATGAATGTTTCTTTAAACAGGCTCCAGTCAGCTTTGTTTAAAGCGTATCTGTGTTGCTTCTGTCTGAGAATTGTGGACTGAGTGATCGATCTGTACATATCGAAAGTTATGGCTCGGTGGTCTGAGGTGGACTAGCCTTCTCGCACGGTCCAATCCGACAGAACACTAGCAAAGGACCTGGTGGAGAGAGTCACGTCAATCGTGGCTTCCCAAAGTGAGCTTGAAAACATCGGCAGGCTGTTTATGACTTCCAGACCATTATTGGCCAGGAACCCCTCCAACCGCTGTCCATTTGCAGCACCTCTACGCCCTGGGGTCTCGCAGTGTCAGAGTGCGCAGCGGCAATTTACGTCGGCACAGATGACAATCTTTGCACCTGCCAGTTCTGTTAAGACATGTTATAGGTACTGAACTGCAGGTAGAATGTCCTCTCCCGGCCTGCAGTACAGGGAAACGGTGTAGAAGTCGCCCAGAGAGGAGATGATGTGGGCGCAGGTGGCCCATGGAGAGCAGAGATGAGATATCAGCATCACAGTCAAGTAGAATTCCTCACAGCGATCGCCGCCCAGGGTGTCACACCAGGAGCCTGGACAATTTTGTCGGACAAGGGGTATCCCCTCATTTCGTGTGAATGAGTGTAGGGTTCTTGTATTAAGAGAATGTCGATGTTTTCTTCATCTGCCTTCTGTCGGAGTTATCCCACAACGGCCTTTGTCCGCTGCGCGTTTATTTGCAGGAATTTTATCTTGTTACTGTTATACTGTTTATGCAGTGTCCCCATAATTTATTTGTTGTTGGAGCATGTTCTTGGCCTTGATGTAGATAGGGCATTTATTATCCCGAAGTGAGTGGGCATGAGGTAGTTTCTGGCTTTTACAGTTAGCACAGATTGGTTCGTTCGCCTTGTTCGGGCAGGTTTCATAGCTGTGGCCTTTATCAGCACAATGATCGCAAGTCTGTTCTGTCTGGGTGCACGTGTGGGTCGTGTAACCGAAACGACAGCATCTGAAGCATTTTGGGAGAGCTACATGCTCCTTGTAGCGATGGGAGCCCCAATTTATGTACACTCGATTGTGGTGGGTCAGTATGTTCCAGGCTGTTGTGCCAATTCTACAACCCAGTTGAAGGAAGTGCCACTTCTAGACTTCGTTTGGTACTTTGGCTTTATCAGGTTAGCTGGATCCTCTTTTGGGAGTGCATGTTGGAGGTTACGCCTGTACAATTCATCTCGTATGGTGTTGGAGTCCAGGCCCTTGTCGATGTCATAAATTGAGCGTGCCTTTTTCCTTGGGGGCTCAGCTAGAAGACCCAGAGTGGGTATCTTAGCATTTGTTAATATCATATCAGCGTCGTCCTTCGAGTCAGTTTCTATGATGATGCCCGTATTTCGGGTCTTTCGGATGGATTTTATTTTAGTGTTTCTCGGGTCATCAGTATTAAAGAAGCGATTACAGTCTTCTTAATCTCCTCGCTTGTTTTTGGTGCATTGGCTGTGGCCGGCTTGAGAACTACCAGGTGTGGTGTTGGTAGTAATGTCTTTCTCTTTTGGTGGCGGGTCCGTTCTCGTATTTGGCTTTGTGTTCCCCAGCGCATCAGCAAAAGTTGGGGCGCGCTGTTGCATTTGTGTGCCCCTACATTCGAGGTATGCCTCGAGTTTGGCCTCATTCCTCTCAGAAGCAAGGTGAACATTGCACAGGTTGGTTTCAAGCTTTGCCCAGATACCAACAATCTCGCCCCGAAGGGTTGAAGTAATGCGGCTGGAAGACTCTTTTAATTTGTTTTCTAGTTCGACTCGCAGGGCCAATACCTGCTCATTAACAGTGCCTTCTGGAAGAATTGGGTCGATGTTAGTCTACTCTTGCTGTTTTGTTGTATTTTCGCGGTTGTCTTGTGTGGAACCCTGGGATCCCTGGGGCTTTTGAGGCTCACTTTGTGAGCGGCTTTCCCTGTCCGATTGGGGAACTACTCGTTTTCTGTATTTCTTTTTGGATACCGGTGTCAGCCGAACATCCTCAAAATTACCCGGGATTTCAATGTCAGGTTGGTAACTTTTTGTGCCATCAGTGGTTTGTTGAACGCTCGATGACCGTTCAGTGACGTTACAAATCAATTCAGTGGGATTTGTACTGGGTATATCCATATTCTCAGATTAGTTGGAAATATCAGTTTATCGGGAATATTCGGATAACTGAGATTATTGCTGCACAGTTAGATAGAGGATGAGGAATGACAAAGTTTGGTGCCAACCACAGGTTTATGGCTAAATTTGAAGCCAGACAGCACACGGATGTTGATTTGGGCTGTCCCCCACTGTCACGTGAGGGGGGAACGCACAACCGTAAAGATAGCCTTGGAGAACCTGTGCTACTTTCTTCTAGCGTTTTCGCAGCCGCAGAAGCTTATGGTGAAGTTTGTTTTTCCACTATACAAGCAGGAACGAAAGTAAAAGCTGTCCATGGTAAGTCTATTGCAGAGGGGGGGGGGAATCACTGAAATCATGATTGAACCGAAAATTGTTCTCTAACACAGTTTGAAGATATTGGGACGTTATCACAGTTCAAGGTTTCACAGGTGGGAACACCGTCCCCAATTAATGCGGCAGTCAAGGTCACCGCTGAAGGAATAGGTATCAATTCACTAATCCCTGCGCCAGAGGGATTAGTGAAGTGATACCTATATTAGTGAATTGATACCTATTCCTCCCTGCACTTGACTTGGGAGGAATGCTACTCATTCCTCCCAAGTCAAGTGCAGGGTATTTGCGTGGCAACCACAGTATAATTGGTGCCTCTCTATAGCCCTGCTGTCAGCCGCATGGTGACCAGTCTGTCTGGCAACAAAGGATATAGATAAAAAACGCAAATAATCTGCAAAGTTCCCGGTAAATAATCAAACGTTTCTCACCCTGAGATCCACTGTAGTAGTTATACTAAGGAGTAAACTTTTCAAAAACTAGTAGACCCTCTTACCACATATTCATGAACAAAATCCAGGAGCGCGAAAAACGTGCGTCCACACTGGACGGCGGCCATATAACCGTTTCCGGTGTAATTTTATAGTATAGTGTGTAGTGTGTTTAGGGTCTAACGGCACCAGGGGTTTCCCCCATCTCCGCGTAATATACATTATGGTGTGATACAGAACACTGTAGAGGCCAGAGGTTTAAAAGTGTGTGGATATTGTGGTGTGTAATGTTTTGTACCGTTGTTCATCTGGTCTTTTAGCCGTTGGGTCTCAAATGAGAACCACCGTAGTCCACACTATACCTCGTGGAGGCAGACCACGTACACCAGTATTTTAGAAATTTACTATTTACTCTGGCAGGTCCTACCACCTAATTTCCTGAGATTTCAGTAGCTAGGACCTAAAAAAAAAAAAAAAAAGTGGAGGGAGGGGAGAAACGCTAGAAATTTTGTCAGGCCGAAAGAGATATAAGTTATACGGGTTAGAGTTTATTTTATTATTTTTTTTAATTTTAGTGTGGGGCTTGTGTAGTTTTGGAAGGGTCAAACGCTAGTCGCAAGATAGCTAGAGAGGGAAGGGAGACTGAAGACTGGGGGGTGAAAGACAGAAATATGGGATCAGTAGTGAAGATAACCCCAAAAGTCGGCGGGGCAGGCCCATGCCTCACCAGGTGAAGATAGGGGATAGCAGGGGGAGAGGGTACAGAGTAACCATCCCCTGCCAAGGGAAGGGAAAGAAAGTGAACCGAGTGAGGGTACCCGGTTCAGATCGCCTAATGATGTTTCGGCAGCAAACTGCACAATGTCCTTGTCAGGTCTTCGTATGCCATTCCTGGGACATGTTGTGCCGTCCGTGTGAGTGATTAAGTCCAGATAATGACTCCAGTTTAAGCCAGTGGTCAGATCCAGGTTAAGTTAATGATTAGTTGTTCTTCAGATTGTAGCTGTTAGGTTTTTGTTTGGTTGACACATCTAAGGATCTTTATTATGGATGACGAGTGGTTAGTTTGTGGGAAAATTCCTGCTAAGGTTGTGGGTACGTTCTTCTTCTAGTAAAAAGATCCTGCGCAAACTGCGTTAAGGCTTTATAGTTTCCCTTGCTCTCCAGGAGATATTGTTCTTGGTTTATTGGCGAGAAACGTATTCTAGTTATTAAGAGGCAGCGGAGGTCTTCGTATAGTTGGCAGTGGTGCATGAGGTGCTCCCACGTCTCTGGCTGTCCACAGTGGCAGAGAGGGGTGTCACTCAATCCGAAACTGGACAGTTTTGCTCTTATTGCGCCATGTCCCGTGAGGAGGTAAGATGTCAGCAGTCCCGGTGAAAACCAGTTTGGGATTTTGGGAAACACTAGTTGATATCCGGTATGAATCTTCGGGTGACTTCCCCTTTTGTCGAAGTCGTCCAGCGGGTTTGCCAGGCCTGCTGTAGGTGGGTGAGAAGGCGTTTTTTCTCGAGTTTACGATCGTTCGCCGGATCAGTTGTGTAGTCTAGGCAGGTGATTTCTTTGCCTTTGGATAGTTGATAAAGCAACCCACAGCGGACGATCTCCAGGTCCAGGGGGAAAGCGCCTAAGAGGACCTGGACGGCGTGGGTGCTTACAGTACAGCAGGCTCTCGAGATTGTCAGTAAGACTGAACGTTGAATGGTCTCTAGCTTCCTTTTGTTTACTGCTGTGGAACCAGACTCCTGATGCGTATGTTATTGCTGGTAAGAAGACTGCCTTATAGAAGAGGGCTAGGGTCCTCTTCTTAAGCCCCCAGTCGCGACGAGTGACTCTATCTATTAGTGCGGAGTATTTTTTGATTTTGCTTCGGAGGTAAGTAAGATGGGGTGTGAATGACAGATTTTTATCCAGCAGAATACCAAGATATTTAAGTTCGGTAGAAAGCTTAATTGTTGTTTCCTGAATCTTTATCTGGGGAGGCCTTCTGATATTGAGAGAACCTTTAAGTAGGATGGAGCAGGTTTTTGTTGGGGATATCTTTAAGTGGTTTTGGGTGGCCCAGTCTTGTAGGATATTTATATCACGGTTTGCAGAGATCTCTAGTTGAGTTCTTGAGTCTGCCGCCAGCATCAGGATCAGGTCATCCGCATAGGCCTGTGACCTCACATTACCAAGGTCGAGGTTTAGAAAGCTGTCGAGCACCACGTTCCAGAGAAGTGGGCCAGAGAAGACAAGTACTGAGCCTTGTGGGCATCCTCGATAGACGGGTCGTGTGACTGAACAGTACGGAGCACTGACGGTTATTGTTCTGTTTGCAAGATAGGTTTTTATACAACTGTACAAATTAGCTGGTAGTTTTGCTTTCCGGAGTCTGCCGAGGACGCTTGGCCACCAGAGGGAGTCAAATGCCCCAGAAAAATCGACTGAAATGACAAGGAAGTATTTATGGATGGTAGTGGTAGCTGCTTTGACGATATTCTCTAAGGCGTCCACGGTGGAGCATCCCCTTCTAAAGCCGTATTGGTTGTCAGAGTGAAGGCCAGCCTTGGATTAATGAATTTCTATTCTATTGCTTAGAAGATGTTCTAGGAGTTTGCTTAGTATTGATAGAAGAGCGATGGGCCGGTATGACTCAGAAAGGTCTTGTGGTTTTGTCGGATTCTTGAGAATAAGCTTTAATTTTGCAGATCTCCATACTGCTGGGAAATGGCCTGCTTCAAGGCAATGGTTGAAGAGGTTTAGGATCTCATTTGGGATGGTTTCAACATCCTTCTTTACGATCTCGGGCTCCAGCATATCTTCTCCTGGAGATTTCTTGTTTTTTATTTTTGCTGCAGCGGAGTCCAGTTCTTCCTTGGTGAAGCTGTCTTCCACTTGGGCCATGGTGTATGTGCTGTTTTCCTCACATAGTAGTATTTGCTATGGGGTGCTTGGTGGCATGTGTTGATGGAACATGGCGTCAAGGATGTTATTTATAGATTCGGACCATGTCTTTGTAAACGTGCCTTGTGGCGTCTTGGTGGCTGGGATGACTTCTCCCCTGGGGAGTTTGTTTGTGATTACTCTGTAGACCACTCCCCATGGAGCAGAATTTCCAACTGTGGAGACTAGGTGCTCCCAGGAGCGTTTCTTCCTTTGTTTAATCAGGGCTGTGTATTCATTTATTGCCGTTCGGTACTGCTTCTTGAGATACTCTACTTCCGCTTCCGGCCATGTCCGTCTTGCGCTTTGAAAATTTTTCCGTCGGGTGTAAACCTCCCTTCGCAGTTGTTGGAGCTCTGGGCACCACCACAAGGTACGGCTCCAAGAGAAGGTTTCTTCCTTTTAATAGAGTTAATTGAGCTTTCAGTGACTAGGCTTACAATTGCCTTTTGGTGCTGGCCTGCGTTCAGTCCAACTGTGCTGAGAGAGTGGGCGGCCATGATCAGTGAATCCTTAAATTCCTGCCAGTTTGCCTTGCCAATTGCAAATCTATGTAGAGTTTACCTTATAATTGGTTGTCCGCTTACTGATCGGCGTAGTTGGAAAGTTATTACACGGTGGTCCAAAGTGGTCCAGCTTTCTCTAACTGTCCAGGATGAAAGGTGTCGTGCAACAGATCTTGTGGCCAGGGTGATATCAATTGTGGCTTCCCACATTGTACTAGAGAAGGTCGGTAGGTTATTTGGTTGGTTGAGAATTGAAAAAGAACTGTTTGAGAGATATTCTTCCAGTCTTTGTCCGTTGTTTTTGCCTCGTCTATCTTGAGTTTCACTGAACCACACTGGCGACCTGCAGTTTACGTCGGTGGCAACGATGATTTTTGCATTTGGGAGTTCAAGAGAGATGCTTTGTAAGTATCTAATAATCAGGAGAATATCCCCCCCCCGGCCGAGAGTAGAGAGAAACTGCGTAAATTCCCTCAAAGGGGTGATGATATGGGCACAAGCAGCCCAGGGAAGGCAGTAATGTGCTATTTTGGTAACAGTGAGATCAGAGTTTCTGACCAGAATAGCCGCCTATGGGGTCTCCCCGTCCACTTGAACGATCTTATAAGTCAACGGATACCCTCTGACTGCCTTATTATGCGAATATGGCTCTTGAAGAAAGCGGATATCAAGGTTCTCCTCATCTGTCTTTTTCCTCAACTGCGCTGCAACTGCTTTAGCTCGCTGGGCATTAATTTGTGCAAATTAATGCCCAGCGAGCTAATAATTACGGTGGTAGTATTAAATGGTTTAAGGTAACTCCCCATAATCGAGCCTTAGTTGGCATGTGCTCTTAGCTTTTGTGTAGACAGGGCATTTATTGTCCCGGATGGAATGATCTGCCTGCATTTTCATTGATTTGCAGTTTGCGTAAGTGGGTGGGTCTTCTTTTTTAGTGCACGAGTTAAAGTCGTGGCCTCTCTCAGCACAGTGTCCACATGTGGGTTGAGCTTGGGTACACGTGTGTGTCGTGTGTCCAAAACGACAACACTTGTAGCATTTGGGGACAGCCACATGCTCCTTGAAGCGGTGACTGCCCCAATTTATGAACACTCTATTTTGTTGACTTATTGTTCTCCAGACTGCGGGGGAAAGCTCCACTACCCAGCTGGTAGAATTTCCCACTCTGGCATTTTTTTTTGGAATTTCGGGAAAACGAGCTCATTTGGTTCAACATCGGGGTGGTCCTGCTGGAGGTTTCTTCTGTATAGTTCATCCTGGAGTGTTGCTGGGGTTAGGTCCTTTTCGGTATCATAAATCATTATGCTGGACCCCTTTCTTTTCGGGGGTGCAGCCTGTAGGCCAAGTGTTTGTATTTTGGGGTTACTAATGATTTTGTTAGCTTCTTCTTTCGTCTCAGTTTCAATGATGACACCAATATTACGTGTCTTACGCACACATTTAATTTTTGCCATTTTCAGGTGTTCTGCTAAATTTGCGACCACTATATTTTTTACTTCCTCACTTGTGTGATGATCTCCTGTGGAAGTAGGTCTAACAATTACCAGATGTGGTTTTTGTAGAAGAGTTTTCCTTTTGGTTGAGTTTCCTGATTCAGTTGTTTGTTCAGAATTTCTGGGAATCTTCAGCGCGTCTGCGTAGGTAGGGGTGCGCTGTTGCATTTGATTATCCCTGCCGTCAAGATATGCCTCAAGTTTAGTCACTGCTTTCTCGCGTTCGAGGTGCGTTGTAAGTAAAATGGTTTCCAACTTCGTCCATAGGGAAACTATGTCTTCACGCAGAGCTGTACTGACTCTGCTGTTGGTTGTCTTCATTAAAGTTTCTAGTGCAGTTCTCAGGTAGAGAACCTGCTCTAAAACGGGACCCTCAGGCAGAGTGGGATCCAGTGGTGTCTCTTCATCATCATTTTCTCCATGCTGGGAAGATCGGTCTTGTAGTTCTTTTCGTTCACTTTGGGATCTGGTTTCCATTTCTGATTTCGGAAATTATTTTTTATTACGCTTCTTGAAGCCTGGAGGCCTCAGTATCACCCCGTAGGCCTACAGTTTGGATAGTTTCAGGAGTAAAGTCCTGGCATTCATCAATGATATTATAGTCTGCAGTGGACATGATTTTCGAAAAACGGAAAACAGGGGTTTCCAGATAATCGGGTCGCCGTTAGTATTCTCCTAAAAAGTAGCAAAATGATGGTTGAAACAAGTCTCTATGATAAACAGGAACCGAGCATTGGGCTGTAGCCTTCTGGTCAAGTGGGAAAAATAGGAAAAGCTCAAGCGGAAAAACCTCTAAATGAACAGAACAAGGTTTTTTATTATTATTATTATTATTATTATTATTATTATTATTATTATTATAAGTTTTTGGGGACGATAAATACGATGACAGTCTTCATTTTCTTGCAGGATAAGCCCGGGGGAAGTTTCACATTTGCCACAGAAAGTTTGTAGAAGTATGGGGAGCACACAGAAAACATGGTAAAGTTAGTTTAAATCAGGCGAAAAGTTTCAGAGATGTTGTGCCTGTGGGCATAAGAGGAGAAAAGTACAATTAGGGTGGAAGAGGTATAATCCCTAACCTTGTCGCCACGCGATGTTATCCTTGACATTGTTAAGCGACAATTGATAATCAACTTAAGCAGACATTTGCTGACACATAGTGGGTGGTCCCCTCCCCAGTCACAATTTGCTAAATATCAGCGTGGCAGCTCCGAAAAGATCGAAAACTGCTCTCTTCAATTTCCTGCCAATGGCGGCATGGTGACCTAACCATTAAACATTGAAAAAGACGTTGAATAATTAACGTTAAGATCTAGCAGAAAGATCCCAGAAAACACCAAAAAAGTCTCACCAACGGAATCCTCTTCTAAACTTGTCTATGGAGAACATAATTCCAGAAGTATGGGGCACTTTAAGCACTTAAATTAAACAAAGTATCAGGAGCTCGAATTATTGCGTCTGCATGCCGAGACCTCCAAGCTGGCAATCCGGTGTAATTTCATAATGGGACCTTCTCGACGTTACCGAGGAGGAAATCTGCTGAGAATTGAAACCACGGGGAGTTATTGCCTTTAAGAGAATTAATGCGCGCAGGGATGGGAAACTTGTTAAAACCAGAAACATTATCCTGACTTTTAACTCACCTAAGTCTCCTGATGAGATTAAAGATGGCTACATCAAGTGTCCAATGCGTCAATATGTTCCAAACCCTTTACGGTGTTTTAAGTTCCAGAAATATGGACATTCTCAAGTTGCCTGCCGTGTGGTGCAAAGGACCACAAAATAACAGCATTTTCAGTCACGAAACCCACCTGCATTAACTGCGAGGGAGAACGTCCAGCCTATTCACGAGCATGCCAGAGGCGGAAAGAAGAAAAATAAATTCAACGGTTGAAGGCAGAACTAAATATATCATACCAGGAGGCAAGGAAAGCGGTGAAACCTCTGAATATCAACAAACCTATCTACGCCCAGAAGGGAGATATAGCAGGGAGATGTTCCATTGGAACTCAGATGGAAGTGACTGTCCCTCCAAAAGAATCATTCATTCCCATCACACGTTATCTCTTAAGCCCTCAAAAACCTGCACAGAAAGACCAATCAGCTGCCACTCCTATATCGGTACCACCTAATGCTTCACAAGTAAAAAGAAAAAAAAAAGCAATTTCGAAAGAAAAGAATAAGAAAGTTGAAGTATCCCCTAGTACCCAAGAAAACATGGATGTCGAGGAGAAGGAGGTACAAGAAGATTCAGTCTTAGAGCTCTTTGCTGAGGAGGATATGGACACTGGACAGCGTCCATACTTCCCCAGGAAGGATAAAGCCAAGACTGAAAACGGTAAGCCCTCAGCACCTCGGAAGCCGCCTGGTGGACCCACCAAGCCAAAATAATGGCTAAATTCCTACAATGGAACTGTTGTGGATTCCGGCGAAACAATGATGACATCAAGACCCTTCTGCAAAAGCATGAGCCAGTCTGCTTTTGCTTATAAGAGATATATCTGAAGTCAAATGAAAACCCTTCCCTTCACACTACTATCGTTCGAAAGGACAGAACTGGGGATGGAACTGCTCATGGGGATGTTGCTATACTTCTGGGCAACCATACCTCATTTCAAACTATTCCACTCACCACCAACATAGACGCGGTAGCGGTTCGCCTTACGGTAGGGTTCTTATTAACAGTCTTTTCAGTTTATTTGCCACCTGGGGCTGATATCTCCCAGAAAGACCTTGATGATCTCATTGTGCAGTTGCCTACTCCTATATTACTCCTGGGCGATTTCAATGGACATAACACCCTATGGGATAGTGCAAACGGTAATGGAAGGGGCCGTGTCATAGAGCTTATGCTCAATGACAATGACCTATCCCTTCTAAATGTGGGAACCAACAGCTTTTTCCGCATGTCCACCCGTACGTTCTCTGCTATTGACCTCTCTATATGCTCCCCCTCTCTCCTTCCTTCAATCACTTGGGAGGTAGAGGAGAAACTTTATGGAAGGGATCACTTCCCCGTGATAACCAGCCTACTTAAAGGATGTCATGCCCACCTTTTAGGTTACCGCGATGGAAGAATACTGACTGGAATACCTTTCAACACCTGATAGATTTTAACATCAGTACAATCAGTCAGGAGCCTATCAATGATGCAGTGGCGTATATCACAGAAAGCATTGTTCGTGCAGCTACAACTACAATTCCGAAAACATCTACCCGGTTTCCGCTATTTCCAAAACCTTGGTGGAATACTGAATGCGCAGCAGCAAAAAAGGCAAAAATTAAAGCTTGGGGATATTCCGACGATATCCTACCACAGCCAATCTCTTAGTCTTCAAACGTGCACGCGCGAAAGCACGATACACTCGTCGTCAGAGCCAAAAGGAATCGTGGATCTGCTTTTCATCCATTATTACACAGTCAACCATCAGTAAAGCTATCTGGGACAAAATCCGGAAATGAAGGGTAAATATACATCGTACCCTTCATCGGTCCTGGAGTGTAATGGATGCGTTATTGCAGACCCAACCTTTTCTGCCATCTCGTCAACATCCGCTTACTTCCCAGAATTTCTGGTCCGGAAAGATAAACTTAAAAAGCAGCCAATTAACTTTAAAGCTAAAAGGTCTCATCCCTATAACGGGCCCTTTACCACGGAAGAGTTAGAAACAGCTCTAACTCTTACCAAGACAAGTGCTGCTCGACCAGATCTTATCCATTATGATATGATCAAACATCTGTCTGCAAAATCCATGGACCAATTGCTCTTTCTATATAACAGAATATTTCAAGAAGAGTAGTTTCCGGATTCTTGGCATAAGGCAATCATCCATTATTACACAGTGACATCCATTATTACACAGTCAGGATGTCATGCCCACCTTTTAGGTTACCGCGATGGAAGAATACTGACTGGAATACCTTTCAACACCTTATAGACTTTAACATCAGTACAATCAGTCAGGAGCCTATCAATGATGCAGTGGCGTACATCACAGAAAGCATTGTCCGTGCAGCTACAACTACAATTCCGTGCTTGCCTTTCCTAAGCCAGGAAAGGATCCTAAAATCCCAACGAATTACCGTCCTATTGTTCTGACTAGCTGTCTGTGCAAAATTCTGGAGAGAACGGTCAATGCCGGTATTTTCCTTATCTGGTATTTGGAGGCAAATGGGCTCCTCTCCAGATTGCAGTGCGGCTTCCGTAGGAATAGGTCAACTTTGGACCATTTAATCAGGCTCGAAACTTCCATTCGAGATGCCTTTTTAAAACGAGAACACCTAGTGTCTGTGTTCTTCGATATGGAAAAAGCGTGTGACACAATTTGGAGATTTGGAATTTTCAAAGACCTCTACAACATCAGTTTTAGAGGTAATCTCCCCAATTTTATTAAAAACTTTATGTCATCGTTCTTTCCAAATCCGTGTAGGATCTACTCTCTCTCGCTCTTTTAGCCAAGAGGAGGGAGTACCTCAAGGATCCGTTTTAAGTGTTACGCTTTTTGCCATCAAAGTGAATTCCATCACAGAACTTCCTCCAACTGTAAACTGTGCCCTCTATGTTGACGATTTTAGCATATTCTGTCATTCCTGCAACATGTGGGTAATTGAGAGGCAACTGCAACGTGCCATTGACCATCTGAACTCATGGGCAACGAATAACGGATTCAGGTTCTCTCCACAAAAGACTGTTTGCATGCATTTTTTCAAAAAGCGCAATCTTCACCCTGAACCTGAACTGAGGCTTGGACAAAATGCCATTCCAGTAGTACCTGAGACTAGATTTTTGGGGCTTATATTTGATAGAAAGTTGACCTTTCTACAACACATCCGTCAACTACGTGCGAAGTGCACGAGAAGTTTGAATATCTTACGTGCAATCTCCTCACATTCTTGGGGCGCTGACCGATGTACCCTTTTGCGCCTCTATCGTGCACTCGTACGATCTAAGTTAGATTACGAGTGCCAGGTATGGTATACGAATCCTCTAGACTCAGCGTACTCCGATGGTTGGATCCCATCCACCATCAGGCGATCCGTATCGCCACTGGAGCATTTCGAACTTCTCCTGTCCATATCGAAGCAAATGAGCCCTCGTCATCGCTTCGCAGGAAACAGTCGTCTCTACAGTGTAAGGGGTAAGGTGTGTTGAGGGTATGTATAACGGCTCCTGGGGTTCCCCCCCCCCCCATCTCGGCATATTTTCTATGTTTCGGGCAAGCCTGAGATTTTTTTTTAATTTTTTTAAATATATGGTTCATGTGCTGTTTTGTGTGCCCTTTGTTTATCCGGCCTAATATCCGCCAGGCCCCTAGTGGGACATGACGTTTCTACACCTTGTCACGGGGAGACTGACCAGGTGTACCCAGTGAGGCTATTTTACTCTGGCAGGTCCTACCGCTTATTTTCCTGAGATTTCAGTGGCTAGGATCTAAAAAAAATATATATATAATATAAAATAAAATAAAATAAATTGGAGAAGTCGCGAGCGTAGTTTAGTTAGTTAAGGTTCTTTTAAACTTCGTTTGGGGTTTACACTGAATGTCTGTAAGGCCTAAAAGGTCGGTCATAATTTTGATGTTGGGCTGATCGCTATGTAAGAAGACAGTTTTGAGTGGGGAGGCAGAAGACTTGGGGGTGGAAGTAGGAAGCAAAGGGGTCGATAGAGAAGATGACCGCTTGTTTTTCAGTGGAGCATGCCTATGCCCTAACAGAGGGAAAGAAGGGTGGCAAGGGGAGGAGAGGGTTCTCCCCCTATGAGGAAATGGGGTTTAAAGAGAATCCTGCAGGATCTGAGAGCCAGATGGCGCTCTACTCTAGCTCTGGGCCGTTTCAATGTTGGTCTCTTTCAGGAAATTCGTCAGTGTGACGAGAATTTGTCTTGTATGGGGTAGTTTTCCTCAAGATAGTTGTTTTCTCCTTTTCCTATGAGCAACTTTCATTAGTCTTTTAGGCAATAATGGTGCATTTTTCTGTACTGTTGTCTCCACAGTAAGGTGTAAGGTATGTTAGTGTCTAACGGCTCCTGGGATTTCTCCCATCTCCGCGGGTATACATTGTATCGGGCCAGAGATTTGAAGTATGTGGGGGTCATGTGCTTTATATTGTGTTGTGCCCTTTGTTCCTCGGGTCTATTAGCCGCCGAGCTCCTAGTGGGACCCGACGTTACCACACCGTGCCACGGGGAGGCTGACCGGGTGCACCACTGATGCTAGAGTACTCTGGCGGGTCCTGCTACCTACTTTCCTGGGATTTCAGTGGCTAGGACCAGATTTGAGAATGAGACGATCGCTGTTCCTTGAGCAACGGTTGTAATTTTAACAGAGCGTAGGGTTGTTCACTGATAACTTGTTCTAGGGACAAATAGGTTGAGCAATAATTCTGATGTATTTAGATTTAGACCTGTGGGGCATATATATATATACAGGGTGTTTCAGTTAAACGTTTCAGAACTTCTAAGAGGGGTAGGGTACATCCTGACAACTCGAAGTCATATAGCAATGTGGGGTCGGAAATGCTTTCCTGAAACGGTGTTGTACACAAAAGCACCATAAAGAAAAGAGACCGTAAGTGAGAAATCGTTTTAATAATACATGAAAAGAAGCAAAAGGTACATGGATTAAAGTAAGTGTTCGAAGTTTCTTCCACGGGCTACAATGCACGCCTCACATCTCCGACGCATGGACATGCGAACATTCTGGAATACTCCAGGCGAATTTCGAATTTCTTCGGCAGCTACTGCGATTCTTGCAACCAGATCCTCAGCGTTGTCAACAGGGGTGTCATAAACTAGCGATTTCATATGACCCCAGAAATAAAAATCAAGACATGATAGGTCGGGTGACCGAGCAGGCCAACGCACGGGACCACCACGTCCGATCCACTGTTGACCAAATGTGACATCCAGGTAGTAACGAACATCTCCGCTATAATGGGCAGGGGCTCCATCGTGTTGGAACCACATTGTCTGTTGAGTCGATGCAGAAATCTGTTCATCTCTCAAAAGTTGTGGCAATACTTGCTGCAGAAAGATCATGTAGATAGGTCCGGTTAGACGACACGGTAACAGGTAAGGTCCGATGAGGTGATCTCCCATAATACCGGCCCATACATTGACCGAAAATCGAATCTGTGCTGCACGACGTCGTATTGCATGCGGGTTCTCGACCGCCCAGATATGGTCGTTATGCGTGTTGAAAATTCCTTCCCTTGTGAAGGATGCTTCATCGGAAAACAACACTTCAGCAGGAAAAGGGACAAGGGACAAGGTATTCTTGTATTGATTGCGGCCTCCAGGGTTACCCCTATATACCGCTGTAGCATCTGTAGGTTATTTATAGCCGGCAAGTGTGTGTAAGTGTGTGTGTAAGTATATATGTGTGTTGTGATGGTTGTTGTTTGCCGGCCCTGGAGTCTTAGCAGCCGGGAGGCAGGGAGCAAGCTACCTGCGTCCCGACTCCCGTCCCTAGCCACGTGGAGGCGCTCCAGGAACTATCTAAATTACACTTAGTGGGATTCCAACAAGTGGAATCCCGGTTATAGTAAATAATGAATAGGGAGGATAAAGTAGGAGAAAAGAAAGTAGAAGAAGAAATGAGAGCAAAACACTCTCTCAGGAAAAGGAAGAAACAGGAAAGAGGAAAACACTAGTTGGAAAATCTAACAAGCGAGAGAGCTTGAAGAGGTAAAATTTTGAAGCCTGAAGGCTTGTACATTTGAAAGAAAGATTCCCCAAGCCGGGAAGGAAGCCCAACTTGCACCGACAAGGGAAAAAAGAAAAGTCTCAAGGAAAGAACATAGGTAATGTACAAGTGGCTATTAGATAGCCACTTAAAAAAAAAGAATAAATTAAGATAAATAATAAATACTTATGTCACCGATATGAAACATAGCAGTAAACATATTAACAAATTACACTGCATAAGCAGAGAGTAAAATATACAATATTTACAAAGTAATTAAAATCTTGGCTGAAAAATTAGTCAACCAAGAAATTAACAGAAATAGTCAACCAGAAGAAATGTAGAAACATATATACAAAACACAAAGAGACAAACAGAACTCACCCAAGGCAAAGATATGCCAAAGGCAAAACCAATAAATACTGTACAAATAAATTAGTTAACCGAATCAAAAGCAATTCTAAATTTAAATCTAAGTATAACAGATCAAAATAATAAGTTAAGTATTAAACAATAATTAATTAATATGCAGAGAAGATGTCTCTGCACAAGTAATCTAATCTATAAACATATGTACATAACCAGCAAGTGCAAAGCTGCTACCACAAGCTGCGAAAAACAAAACTTGTTTCAAATAACAAGACACGTAGAATTAACAATAATGCATAGGTAAGCATTAAAAAAAAAAAAAAAAAAAAATGAATGTCAATTGCCAACAAAGCAATTGGATCTGAGAAGGCGGGGAGAGGTCCATCCCACCCCTCAGAACCAAAACCCATTTACAACTAAAAATGCTAGACTAAGAACTATATGGTACTAGCAAAAACCCAACTGATTGCAGCTGCAATCAGGCAGGAAAGAAAAATACAACAAATAATCAGCCCCGCAGGAAAACAAAATTAAATCAAAACACAAGCAACAAGAAAAGCAGCCAGCAGTAAGACAGGCTAGAGAGGAAAATCATCTCACTCAACCAGAACAGCCAACTGAAGGTTGGATCTGAGGGAGCAGGGAGAGGTCCATCCCACTCCTCACAGCCAAACAGACAACGCAAGAAGAGAAAAACTGTCTCTTCAACATAATAATGAGCTAACTACACAAGTAATGTACAATATAAACATTTAAGATTAACTGCTGATTTAAAACACAATAAAATCAGTTACTCTCAATTCTGAGAGCAAACAACAAATCAAACAAAAGCACCATGATATTAACAAGATAATTACAGTATTTACAAAATACATACAATTTAACACAGAAAATCATTTCAGGCAACCCGGACAGTGTTCGAAGTGGGAGAGGGGAGGTCCATCTCTCCCACTCGGCCAGGCAAAAACCTGAAACAAGTCTCCAGAAAAAGACGCAAAAACTCTGCATCCAAAACACAAGACAATTTAGGCAAGGAAGAAACTCCTCTCAAAAAAAAAAAAAAAATCAATACAGTAATATATATAAATATTAAGAACAAATACAAAGTACAAAGTACAAAGTATGTTGAGGGTCAAACGGCACCAGGAATTTCTCCCATCTCCGCGAGCGTTCGCTGGACAGTACAGTACAGTATCGAGGGACAGTACTCTGTCAAGACCAGAGATTTAAAAGTGTGTGGATCATGTGTTGTGTAGTATGTTGTGCCCATTGTTCTTCTGGCCTATTGGCCGTCGAGCCCCTGATGAGACCCGACGTTGTCCGTACTATGCCAACGAGGAGGCTGGCCAGGTGTACCTTGAAATTTATTATACTCTGGCAGGTCCCGCCGCCTAATTTCCTGGGATTTCAGCGGCTGGGTCCTATAGGAAAAAAAAAAAAAAAAAAAAGATAGATGATCGCGGTGGTATAATTGCAAAATCGCTATTAAGTTAGTATGTGGGGTTTGTTCCCCGAAATTACCATGGGATTGTACGCTAAAATGACAAGTTCTAGAGGCCTAATGGGGCGGGCAATAATTTTGGTGCTAATTTAAATTTGGATGCGTGGGACTTTCGCGGTGTATAGTCAAAGAGAAGGGTAGGGAGACTGAAGGCTGGGGGGAAGAAAGAGAAGTAAGGGGCCGATAGGGTAGATGGCCCCTGCAGTCAGTGGGGCATGCCCATGCCCCACCAGAGGGAAAGGGTGGATGGCAGGAGGAGG
The DNA here is from genome assembly GCF_048544385.1 of Mastigoproctus giganteus. Lineage (NCBI taxonomy): Eukaryota > Metazoa > Arthropoda > Arachnida > Uropygi > Thelyphonidae > Mastigoproctus > Mastigoproctus giganteus. The sequence goes on from NC_143583.1 coordinate 222,722,551, forward strand.
AGAAGACCGCGAGCCATCTCCCCCCCCCCTGCCAAGGAATAGGAGTGAAAGCAGGCTGGTCAAGGTTGCCAGCCCAGATCGCCATGTGGCTAGGTGGCAGCAATGTGCTGCAATCATTTCTCTGAGCCCTTGCATGGTAGTATCTGGGAAGGTTTCCGTGGTTGTGTAGACATTCTGCTGGTCTGCACGGCATGGTTGTTTACTGCAGTGGTTGAGGCTGTGGGAGCGTCCTTCTCCTTGTGAAGAGGTCCTGGGCCAGCTGCGCGAATGCCTTGTATGTGTCAACTTCAGTTATGGCGAGGTCTTCTTGATTACGGAGGTTAAGCTGTGTTCTAGTAATGAACCTGCAATAGAGGTCCTCATATAGTGGGCAACTGTACATTAGGTGCTCCCACGTTTCACGTTCACCACAGAGGCAGAGCGGTGTATCACTCAGTCCAAATCCTTGTAGTTTGTCTCTTATGGCCCCGTGTCCCGTCAGCAGGTAGGTGGTGTAGAGTCCTGGTGAGAGCCACGGTGGATAATTCGGGTATACCAGCCGTATGTTGGGTAGAAATTTTCTAGTTATTGCACCTTTGCTGGAGGTCTCCCAGCGGGCCTGCCAAGTTTGTTGGAGGTAAGCGGAGAGACGGTTCCTTTCTACTTTGGGATCATTTGACAGATCTATGGTGTAGTCGAGGCATGTTGCCGTTCTGCCTTTGGTCAGTTGATAGAGTAGCCCATGCTTAACAATCTCCAGGTCCAGAGGGAGGGATCCCGTTAGAGCCTGGAGTGCGTGGGTACTTACAGTGTTACATGCTCTCGAGATGGTTAAGAGTATGTGTCGCTGTGTAGTCTCCAATTTTTTCCGGTTCACTGCAGTGGTAGCCTTGCGATACCATATTCCAGAAGCATATGTAATCGCTGGCAGGAAAATAGCTTTATAGTAGAGGCTGAGGGTTTTCCGCCTCAAACCCCATTCCTTGCGTGTGATTCGCGCAAAAAGTGCGGAGTATCCTCTAATTTTCTTCCGTAAGTGCACTATATGTGGTGTAAAGCTCAGGTTTTTGTCTAGTACGACTCCAAGGTGCTTTAATTCGGTGGTAAGCTTGATTGTGTTACCTTGTATCTTGATTTGAGGGGGTCGTCTGGTGTCTAGGGCTCCTTTTAATAATATAGATCTTGTCTTCGAGGATGAGATCTTCAAGTTATTGTTGTTAGCCCAGTCCTCTAGAGTTTCTATTGCTCTGTTGGCGGTGTTCTCCAGTTGCGCCCTAGATCCCCCAGGCAGCATCAGAACCACATCATCCGCATAGGCTAGGGGAACGACGTCGCCGAGTTCCAGGTTCAAAAAGCCATCTAGAACAAGTTCCATAGGAGTGGGCCCAGGATTGAGCCCTGTGGGCATCCTCTGAATACTTCTCTTGTTACTGAACAATATGGTGCTCTGACTGTCACGAACCTATTCGACAGGTAGGATTTGATGACTTGATACAGATTTGATGGTAGGTTGGCTTTCCGGAGTCGGGCCAGGACGCTTGGCCACCATAAAGTGTGAAACGCCCCAGCAAAGTCTATTGCTATGACCAGAAAGTATTTCTGATCTGAGGTAGTTGCAGCATTTGTAATATTTTCCAGGACATCCAAGGTTGAGCATCCCTTCCTAAAACCATATTGTCGGGGTGACTGCAAGCCGGCTGCAGTGTAGTGGATCCCTATTCTGTTTCTTAATAAGTGCTCAAAGAGCTTGCTCAGGACTGATAACAGTGCTATGGGTCTGTATGACCCCGGAAGGTCCAGTTGTTTGTTGGGACTTTTGGGAATGAGGCACAAGTTTGCAGTTTTCCAGGCCTGGGGGAACAGGCCTTCTTTGAGGCAGTGGTTGTATAGATTAAGAAGCACCTCTGGAATGGTTTCGACGGCTTTCTTCACAATCTCTGGCTCCAAAAGATCAGAACCAGGAGACTTCTTGTTTCTAATCCTCATGGCAGCTGTTTCCAGTTCAAGTTTGGTGAAAGGTTCTTCTGTTGCAGTCGTATAGTAGGTTTCATTGTCTGCACAGAGGGTTATCTGCTCTGGGGTAGAGGGGGCAAGATGGTCTTGGAACATGGTATCCATGATGTTAATAATTGTTTCCTGCCAGGTCCGGGTATAAGTACCCTGCCGTGTCCTCGTCGCTGGTATGGTCTCACCCCTGGGGAGTTTGTTTGTGGTTACTCTGTATACCACACCCCAGGGGTTATCATTCCCAGTGGTAGAAACAAGGTGTTCCCAACTGCGCATCTTACGCTGGCGTATGGTTGCCGTGTATAGGTTCCTTGCATCTCGGAAGTTCTGTCTCAGTGCCTCCACTTCCGCTGCCGGCTGGGAGCGCCTTGCCCGCTGGAAGAACAAATAGTGTAAAGTGTAAAGTGTAAAGTGTAAAGTGTAAAGTGTGTTTGGGGTCAAACGGCACCAGGGGTTTCCCCCATCTCCGCGTAGTTTACATTGTCGTGTGATACAGTACACTGTAAAGGCCAGAGATTTAAAAGTGTATGGATATTGTAGATGAGTAGTGTTGTGTACCGTTGTTCTTCTGGCCATTTAGCCGCCAGGCCTCTGCTGAGGCCAGACGTTGCCCACACTTTGCCCCGTGGAGGCAGACCAGGTACACCAATATTTTAAATAAGTACTCTGGCAGGTCCTGCCACCTAGTTTCCTGAGATTTCAGTGGCTAGGATCTAAAAAAAAAAATAAATAAATAAATAAATAAATAAATAAAAAAAAGTAAATAATAATAATAATAAATAAAAAAATAAAATAAAATAAAATAAATAAATAAATAAATAAATAAAAAAAAAAAAATTGAGAGGTTATCGCGTGGTGGTTGTGCTAGAATTGTGAGGCCGAAAATTGTGGGCGAATCAAATTTGGCTGTAATTAAGTTTGGATGTGTGGGGCTTTCGCTTGCGTGCAGGTAGAGTGGGAGGGAGACTGAAGGCTGGGGGGGGGCGACAGACAGAAGAATGGAGTCGATAGGGAGGGTGACTCCAAAATTTGGTGGGGCATGCCCATGCCCCACCAGAAGGGAAAGTGTGGGTGGCAAGGAGGGAAGGAGATAGAGGGACCAAAAGTGGACCAGGCAAGGGCGCCAGGTCAGATCGCCAATAAGGCTAGTGTGCAGAGAGGCTCTGCAGTTTCTTCAGTCGGTGGAATGTCATTTTTGGGACATTGTCCCATCCGAGGTTTACAAAGTCCAGTTTATTTTGTAGCCATTCATTGGTTAAGATCCCATCCGAGGTTATTTAGTCCAGTCAGCTTGGATGTGCATTTGCGATTTCATTTTGTTTCTTCTGTTATGAAGTCGGATCCCTGGGGGTTTGATTTGTTCTGGTGGTCCTTAGTGGTGTCGAATTGTTTTTCTGATTATGGGCAGCTTTGATGGGTACTTGCATTCTCTTCATTGCAGTGGTTGCGGCTGGGGGAAGGACAAATAACGAAATCAAGGGTTATTCCTTGATAAAGCCGCTCTTCTCCGGAAGACACTATTAGCAAAAGAAGAGAAGGCAGAAAGAGAGTCCGCCGACCCAATCAGGCGCCAAAAATCATCTAAATTATATACATTTGTACAGATAGACAATTGTTGTCTTAAAATCCACATATAAATTACAATGTAGGACAATATGTTCAACCGTCTCCTCAGAGCCACAAGAGCAGAGAGGAGAGGGGACGAGTCCAAATCTATATAAACGAGAATTAATTCCATGTCCCGTGATTAAGAAAGTGGGAAATAACCCAAGTTGAAGCCAGTTAAAGTTTTTATCTTTAATAAAAACACGAGGAAAGAAAGCGTAGGAAAAAGGGGATTTGTAGCACATTTTCCAGGTACCACTGTGCGAAAGCAATACGAGGTGCATAATCCTCCGGTTGCTGTGTCTGGACACGCTGCACGTGAAACGGATGCATGTCTTGTTCTCGGAGAATCCTCCAGACGCTGCAATGGGAAACCCCGACTGCGTTTGCTAGACTTCGTGTACTCGTTCTTGGATTCCCCTGTACATGGTGCAGCACATTCTGTTCGACGGCTGGAGTCCGTGCTGTTCTTACCCTGTCCCTGTCAGCTCTTTCAAATGAACCTCTCTCAGCTAACCTCTGGTGCAGTCTTGCAAAGAAATTATGACTGGGAATACGCCTCGTCGGATATCGTTCCGCGTACAAACGCTGTGCGGCTGGCCCACTACAATTTGCAGCCCCGTACGCCAAATGCATATCGGCTAACTCTGCGTTCGTGTAATCATCCATCCTACTAACTTGGCGTTCTTGTTCAAGAAATTCGAAATTCGCCTGGAGTAGTCCATGCGTCGGAGATGTGAGGCGTGCATTGTAGCCCGTGGAAGAAACTTCGAACACTTACTTTAATCCATGTACCTTTTGCTTCTTTTCATGTATTATTAAAACGATTTCTCACTTACGGTCTCGTTTCTTTTTATGGTGCTTCTGTGTAGAACACCGCTTCAGGAAAGCATTTCCGACCCCACATTGCTATATGATTTCGAGTTGTCAGGATGTACCCTACCCCTCTTAGAAGTTCTGAAACGTTTAACTGAAACACCCTGTATAATATATATTTTCAAGACTGGCAGCCATACCTAAGTACTTTTTATTTGAATAAAAATAAATGATGTAGCGCTGAATAAACGCGCCACACAGCTAGGGTTGACTTTTACTACAGGCAGCCCACCTTGGTCCCAAAACTCTTCCAATCTTTATAATTTCAATTCCAAGTTGTTCGGATATTTTGGAAAGTTCAATTTGGTTCTTATTGGATTGATGAAAAATAGTGTATATCTTATCAATAAATATTTTAAAATGATTTACTTGCTTTAATTTTAGATGATTCGATTTATCGAATCATCTAAAACAAGGTGGAGGCGATGATTTAAACAGTGCCATATTATTATGTTTGGAAACTCTTTTGCAATTCTAGTGCTCACTCCACATTTTCTCCAAAGAATAAAGCTGGCACCATCGGAGCAAAATCCTATTAAATTTTTTTCTAGGTAGTTCTTAGTAAGCCCAACATTATTTAAACTTTCCATAACTGAAGAACATATTGTCTCTGCATCTTATTTTTCCAATTCAACTAGTTCAACGAAAATTGTTTATGATGTAACTGAATCCAGGGCCAATTCTAATACAACAAATTCTCATTTTGGTTTCTTATTGAAAAAATCTGTCAAACTCTGTTGCCTTTTCATCCTTTTAAGGGCTACTGAAAAAAAATTTTAAAAATGTTTTATTTTAATATATTATAGAGCAGGAGCGGATAAGTGCCTATATATTTAAATATTTTTACTGGTTCTGTCCGCGTGTGGTCATATAAACTTTTATATATAACGCTTATGCCATTGATAAACATCAGTCAGAACATATATTTTCTTCATTTTATCGATACTAAACGAAAATTTCTTGCTGAATTAATAAATGGCATAGGCTATGCAGATTAAATACGATAGGATACCAGGCGCCTACCTTAGAGAGAACCGTGATCAAAAGTGCCATTTTAACAACCTGTTCGCCGAACTCAACAAAAAATTAGGTATTAGTTCTGCCGAACCGGTGCGAGCCGGCTGAATCCCACCACTGGCTAGGACCTTTGAGTTTAAGTGTTTAAAAGAAAGGTTTAAGTCATTCTCAAGGAGCCTCTTGGTGCAGTGTATGGCCTGTTGGACAGGGATTGATGTAAATAGCAACACTACATCAAATGATGCCATAACGGCGCTGTCAGGAATTCAGAGCTCTTTAATGAGGCGGATGAATTCGCCGCTATTATTGACGGTGTGCGTGGTATTTCCCACAAGAGGTGAGCGCAGGCGTGCACTATACTTGGACAGCTTATACGTGGGTGCATTGCAGCAGGGCACTATAGGTCTGAGAGTAACATAAGGAACATAAATCCATAAGCCAGGTGTTCCCCTCAGATCTATAGTGTCCTGCTGCAATGCACCCACGTATGAGCTGTCCAAGTATAGTGCACGCCTCCTCTTACCTCTTGTAGGAAATACCACGCACACCGTCAATAATAGCGGCGAATTCATCTGCCTCATTAAAGAGCTCTCAATTCCTGACAGCGCCGTTATGGCATCATTTGATGTAGTGTCGCTATTTACATCAATCCCTGTCCAACAGGCCGTACACTGTACCAAGAGGCTCCTTGAGAATGGCTTAAACCTTTCAAACAGAACATCACTATCCACTGATGACATCAACCGATGCTTGTCAAGCAACATCTTCACCTTCGAGGATTCCGTATACCAGCAAGTAGATGGCGCTGCTATGGGCGCCCTTGTTAGTTCCGTAGTAGCCAACATCGCCATGGAAGATTTGGAAGAACAGATATTCCTGAACTCACCTGTGCCTATTACAACATGGTGCATATACGTTGACGATATTTTCATCGTCATCCCACGTGGCTCTGAAACAGCATTACTAGAATATCTCAATTCCCTGTCTGATTTCATCCAGTTTATTCTACAGTTAGAGGTTAACGGGTCACTCCCATTCCTGGATGTCCTTGTAAAACACGTGGGCCCACGTCTGGATACCTCAGTATACTGTAAACCTATGTGGTGCGGACAGTTTACAAACTACAGATCCGGCCATGCCCCCAGTCATCTGAACGGCACTGCTCGCACTCTATTCTCCGGAGCTTGGAGCCATTCCAGCACTGATGCATCTAGATGCAGCAAGATTTCTCGTGTGAGGACAGACTTAATCAATTATGGCTACCCAACGCACGTGCTAGACAGGTGCCTATTGCAAGCACAGGAGCTCACAGTCCACCCGAGACCCCCGAACCAGGACAATATACCTACCGCCTACTGTCCAGGCGTGTCAGGGTGGATCTCAAAAATCCTCAGACAATACCGCATAAAATAATAATAATAAGATTCTTTATTAACATAAATTTTATACAATAATGATTCCGTACATAGAAATCCAGAGGAATCTTACAATTTGTTGTTTATACAAGTTATTTTGTTTTATATATAAAAAAAAAAAAAATATATATATATATATATATATGTATATATAATAATAATAATAATAATAATAATAATGATAATAATAATAATAATAACTATATAATAATTAATAGATCAAAGCAAAGATGATAATCAGAATGTAAAATGAATGAAGTAGTAATTACAGCGAAAACGGATTACAAGTTGAGCAGAACATGAAATGACATCGGCTAGCTAAGATCGGCACTTACACAAATGTCCTTTACAAACAGCAAGATGGGCCAAGATGCCATCGCGATATGCCTTGTCTATAGTCCACAGGTCGATGTCGATGTTGAGCGAGTTGAGGGTGTCCAGAGTCACATTAGGGAAGTGTCTCCTGAAATTCTGTAACCGCTGGAGCCTTGAGCACAGGGAGGGAGTACTACGGAGATGTCTGCCTGGCAAACGCCAACCAACCGTGTTCCAGATGTTGATGTGATCCTGCTTAGCTGAGCACAGATGAAGGAATGACTTTATTTTTAGCACATGGGCTCTGTGGACTATGGGCGTATATTGCAGGTTGCAACAGAGAGTAGATTTAGATGTTGTGTAGTTCTGGTGCCACCACAAGTTGGCCCACTTCAGCACCCAGAATTCGAGGCCCCATAGTTTCCTGAGGCTGGTGGGTGGTGCCGCCGACCAAACCTCCACGGCATAGGAGAGCACACTACAGAAGTAAGTTGCAAGGTACTTCTTGATTACTTTCTTATTGTGCGTTTTGCACAGATCAATTTTCATTCCCCAGAACGCTCTTAGGGCTTTGGAATACTGTGCTTGGATTTGTTTTTTATATGTGAGGTTGGCATCAAGGATTACTCCTAGAAATTTGACGCTGTCTGTGGGAGTCAGGACCTTTCCTGCCAATTCCGGAAGTAGAGAAGATGCAGTATCAGTAGAAGTCATTCGACTTGGCGTAAAGATGAGATAGTTTGACTTCTCTGGATTGACTGACAGGCCAAAAAATTTAGCATACTTATAGAATGTATTTAGGTAGCTGTTTACAGATTCAGAGGCGGTTTCTCTTTCTTGTGCATCACCAACATGGCGTTTGCATGGCAAGTAGCAAACAATATCATCAGCATACGATAGGAAGGCTGGAATTTGATCCATTAGTGGAACGAATATTGCTGCAAATAACAAGGCTGAGAGACAACCACCTTGTGGGATCCCGACTTCGACGCATTTAGTGACTGTAATGCCATCCTTTGAAGTGAAGCATTCTCCTAGATAGCAAATTATTAAGGATCTCGAGCATATTTCCGGATATCCCGTAGAATCTTTCAAGTAAGGCAAGAAGGGGTGTTATCTGGACTGAGTCGACAGCAGCTTTCATGTCCAGAAAAATGGTGTGAAGATCTTCGTTGTCATTCCAGGCCTGAAGTATTTGCTGTGATAATGACTGTAGGCAGGTTACGGTAGATCTATTAGGCATGGCATAATGGGTATGTTCTGGCCTATGCGCAAAGATTGCGAGTGCTACATCATTATAGATGCACTTCTCGAGGCATTTCAGGAAGGGAGAGGCAATTGATATTGGCCTGAAGTCAGCCGGTCTTTTCGCATGAGGCTTTTTCGGAACTGCCACGACTCTGTATGATAACCAGCTTGAAGGTACCTGTGCAAATTTGAGAACTTTGTTGTAGAGTTGAGTGAGCTCTTTGCTGATGAAATAAGAAGCAATTTTTAGACTAAAAAGAGGTATTGCGTCAATTCCTATGGTGGACTTGTCAGGTAGAGAATTTATTATTTTTATTAGTTGTTCTTCGGAAATTTCTGTATTACTAGTAGGGGAAGAAATGTTAAACGCTTCGTTCCAAGGATATGCTTCGGACTCACGGTGATCTCGCTTAATACGGAGCATATGCTCACACCATTCCTGGACATCAAAAGATAGAGGGGTGCAAGTATGACTAGTGGACCACACACGTTTTCCCCTGGATAGCCGACCATTCATGAAATTGTCAATAGAAAATTGTTTCCTCTTCTGGAAATCCATCCTTGCTTTGGAAAATTTGGTGTATGACTCTTGTGAAGGCGACTTCTTGTAAGAAGTGTGTAAGAAGTGTATAAGTCTTGTAAGAAATGTGTAAAGTTGCCTGGCAGAAGCCTACGTTCTCTGGTCTCCAGTGTAAAGACCCCTGTCACACCTCTCTTACGCAGCAGTGTAATATACCGCATAACCTGCAGAGACTGTGACAGCTGCTACATAGGAGAGACATCAAGATATCTTGAAGACCGCCTTACGGAACACGACAGAGCAATCAGCCTTGCTGAGACCGACCAGTCCGCAATCGCAGAGCACTTCTGGGCTACCCACCACGACCTCAATCCCAAATGAGACTATAAAATAATAGATCACTCCGGGCACTTTCGCCACCGCCTATGGTTAGAGTCACTCAATATATTGAGCAATTCGAAAGCCATGAACCGCTGCAAAGGCATGAGATTCCACCCCATCTTGAAGACAACCATTTTATGCCTCGACAAACGGTGGAGTAAAACAGCGCATGTCTGTGCAGCGACACTAGACACCAGTTTAATGAATAATATGCCTTCACTAGGCCTCACTGCACGCATAACTGTATCCATTAAGTTCAAATTTGTTCATAAAGAGACACGATTGTCTCGAAAGCTCCAAAGTAGTTATTTATAATTAAAATATATTTTTACTGGATATATACGTTAAGATTATTCATTTAAAAAGGAAATTGCTAATAAAATAAATAAATAAATAAAATGATGGTGAAGTAATAAGATAACAAAAAAAAAAAAAAAAACAGTTACCGAGACTTCTATTTTTTCTAGCCAGTATGGTTAAAGAGAAATAGAAGGAAAAAAAATACACAAAAGTAAAAATAAAAGATATTAAAAAATAAATAAATAAAAAAAGAAGAGAAAAAAAGAGAAAAAAAAAAAAGAATAAATTTAAAAGAAAAAAAAATAGATAAAAAAAATAAAAGTCAATTGTCTAAGATTGAACAAATCCCACACCCACTGGAGGCAGTGCAATACCAGTGGGTGCCAGCAATCCTCGGGTTGCCCAGGTTTGAGGGAATAAAAGTAAAAAAAAAATAATAATAAAAAAATAAATAAAAATAATAATAAAAAAAAACTGGATCTATGTAATCGTCTAAGATCTATTCAAGGTGACAATATTTTATCTTTGCAAGACACCACTCACTGTTGAGGCTGACATTATTGAAGGTGCTGGAAGCACTGTAGGAGGTGAAGCTGAAGCAGGATTGGCCAACAGAAGTTTCCTTCTAGCAAAGAAATCAGAAGCAAATTGTTGTAGGATTCTAAGGTGAATTCTACTAGATGTTTTTCGTTGCCAGGTGAGAAGGTGTTTATATAGTCTTGTAGGGATTTCCGTAGGTTAGCATAAAGAGGGCAGTGATAGAGTAGGTGGTTTCAGTCTTCCAGTTGGAGACAAAGGCAAGAATCGGTTTGCTTATTCTGAACTGAAAGAGTTGAAAGAGCCATGTCTAGTTATGATAAATGATGTGTAGAGGTTTGAAGAGAACCATAGGGAATTTTTCTTGTTGGCAGTAAAGGAGATGTCTGGTATACATTTAAATGTAGTTCTGCCATTAGGGGTTGTATTCCAACGATTTTGCCAAAATTTTGCTAACGCTGACCAAATCCGGGTTTTTTCAGCTTTGGTGTCTACAAGGACATCATTCTGTATTCCATAGAATTCCATGGTGGTCTGATGCTTTTGAAAGTAGCAGAAGGCACGATGTAAAATGTGCAAGTCGAGAGGTAATACTCCAGCTATGACCTGCAGGGCATCAGTTGAGACAGTTCTGCAGGCACAGAGCATTGTAAGAATCACGGATCTTTGCAAGGAGAGTAGTTTTGATTTCAGTTTGATGTTCTTAATTCTGTCATATAGCAACCCGCGTCTGACGACCTCAAAGTCCAGGAGTAACACACCGGCCAGAAACTGAATGGTGTGGGTGCTGACCGTGCATACCGCACTGGTGATGGTCAGTACCATTGCTCGTTGTATTGTTTCAAGCTTTCTGTAATTGACTGCTGTTATGGCCTTCATGTACCGGGTTCCTTCTATGTATGTGATTACTGGTACGAAGATGGCTCTGTAGTAATTGGAAAGAGTTCGCTTCTTCAATCCCCAGTCGCGGCGAGAGACTGTTTTCTAGTGAGGTGTAATTACGGATCTTTTTAAATAGATACGGCAGATGAGGGGTTAAGGATAGGTTCTTGTGCAGGATTATGCCTGGATACTTCATTTCTCAGTGGCAAGCTTGACAGCTCTGCCCTGTATTTTTAGTTATGGAGGTCTCCGGATGTCCAGCGTTCCTTTAAGAAATGTGGAGCAGATTTTGTCTAGTGAGATCTTGAGGTTGTGCTCATTAGCCAAGTTCTGTAGGGTAGCAAGTGCTCCGTTTCCTATATCTTCAAGCTGTGCTCTGTTAACGGCTTCCAGGGTAAGGACCAGGTCATCTGCATATGCCTGAGTATTGACGTTTGCTAGGTTGGTAGAGAGGAATTCGTCTAGGACGATGTTCCAGACGAGGGGCCCTAGCACGGACCCTGTGGGCAGCCCCTGTAGATTGTTCGGTGTTCTGATTGCATGTTGTTCTGACGGTTATGCTGCGGTTCGAGAAATAGCTGTGGATGCAAAGATATAGGTTTTGGGGAAGGTTTGTGGCTCGAAGTCTATCCAGGACGCTTGACCACCAGAGCGAGTCAAACGCCCCGGCGAAATCAATTGAGATTGCAAGGAAATATTTCTTGGTAGAGCTTTTGGCGGTTGTGACAATGTTATCCAGGGCTGACCATCCCTTCCTGAAGCCATACTGGTTTTGTGACTTGAGATTGACATTGACATAACGAGTTGTTATTCTGCTATGTAGGAGATGTTCAAAGAGTTTGCTAAGGCAGGAGAGAAGAGCAATTGGGCGGTAGAAGTCCGGTCTATCTGGCGCTTGTTTGGATTTTTTAGGATCAAGCGTACACTTCCTACTTTCCATGCACTTGGGAAATATCGTACGTGGACACAGTGGTTGAAGAGGTCCAAGATAGGGAATGGGGTATATTCAATTAGCTTCTTAACAATTTCTGGCTCGAGTTTAGCCAGACCAGGTGACGTACGTGTCCTAATTCTTGCTGCTGCTAAGTTACGTTCCTCCAAAGTAAATGGTGGTTCCGTTGTTTCTGTGCTGTAGTCATCATTTTCTCTGCATAGCATGCTGTGGAGTTGTTATCATAGCCGTCTGCTTAAAGATTGCATCAAGAATATTATTTATCTAGCTGGTCCAGGTATTTGTCATACTTGCCGTTGGTGTTATGGTTGACGGGATAACTTCTCCTCTGGGGAGTTTGTTGGTGGTAACCTTACATACCCCCCCCCCAGGGGTTTTGATTTCCAACTGAGGTGGAACACGATCTTCCCATGATTTTTGTTTTCCTTTTTCTAATTAAAGCAGCGTACCCATTTCGGTTGTTCCTGTATTGTTGTCTTAATTCTTCAACCTCATTTGCAGGCCAAGATCTTCTGGCATGCTGGAAGATTTCCTCAGATTTTGTAACTCTGCGGACCACCAGGGGACAGCACCTGGTCTGGGATTTTTCTTCTTCATTGCTGTCCCACGCACTTGTAATGAGGTTGGTGACAGTTTGCTGATGTAGGGTTAGGGTCATTTAGCCTAGGATCATCTGCCAGTAACTGGTGGAAGAGGTTGCACAGGGTCTTTTGAAAAAAGGCCCAGTCTGCCTTATCGACCGCATAACTCTGTGTCATCAATCGTTGGATCGGAATCCGAGCAACGGAGCGCATCATTCCAAAGATGATGGCCCGGTGATCAGAGGTGGTTCAAGCCTCCTGGACCACCCAGTTCTGGAGGTAGCCTGCCATTGATCTTGTAGCAAGTTACATCTATGGAAGTCTCTTACAGGGTGTTGGAGAATGTAAGTAGGAGAGATGGCACATTGAACGAAACTGACCGGGGGGGGGCGGTCTGCAACCCCTCTCTACCCCCGCCGCTAGGTGGCGCTGCCACCGAAACACTTTGAACCAAACTGGCTGGGGCGGTCTGCCTCCCCCTTCCCTAGATGGCGCTACCATCAAAACACTGAACCAAACTTATCAGGGGGACGGCCTTCCACCCCTGCCATCCCCTCCACTAGAAGGCTTAGCCATCGAAACACTTTGAACGGTTTTAATTGGGACAGTCACCGCTAGGTGGCGCCGCCACCGCACGTACGTGTCGAAACCTTAAGGTGGTGACTTTACCAATCACGTGACTCTCCGTCCCATGATCCTTTGCGAAATCTCCTCTCCGGACTGCTGTTTTTGACTTCCCATGATCCTTTGCGTTCAACGAATTTCTTTATTTCTTTATTTTATTTTAAATTTTGCTGCTGGATGGCAGCACATGTATATTTTAAAAAGAATTTTGGTGGTATTTGAACCCAATTTTAAATGAGAAGACTATTTTAAGCAACATGTTAATGTCGGTGCTATTTTGAATTGTTGTTTTTATTTTTAAGTTAATTAATTAATTAATTCCACTAAATTAATTAGTGCTATTTTGAATTGTTGTTTTTATTTTTAAGTATTTATGAACAAATCAATGGTATTTGAACTTAATTAAAGTATTCATGAGCAAAATTTTTAAACAATGGTATTTTGTCAGTTGAAAGTAATTTTCGATTTATTTTTAATGACGACAGATTTTAACGAATGGCCTCTTTTTTGAATACTGAACTACAGTTGTTTTTGAATAGATTTGATTAAGTTTGTACTTCAACATCAGGGCCGGCGGAAGCGGGCCTGCATTGCAGGCGGGCGCCACTACAAAGTGGGCGCCGTTTCGAAGTGTTAGTATGAAGGTTAGTATGGTTGGGGGTGCCCATTTCATCTTTGCAGGCGGGTGACATCCAGCCTAGCTCCTGCCCTGCTCAACATCCTCGTGAATATTGTTGTTTGCCGTACAACGAACAGTCAAACACATTCATGGCAAGATTTCACTGGTTCTCTTTATTTCGAACACAATTATAATTTGATTAATGTTATTATTTGAACGTAATTAATGTGTTTTTCATAATTATAAAATTCGAAATTAATTTAAAGGGTTTTAATTTTAAGGAGAAATTAAAAATTTTAAAGAAATTTCCCAAAAGGCCTGTGCCTCCATGTCACCCAGGTCGTTGCAGAGAAAGTGATCTAGAACAATGTTCCACAGGAGTGGCCCCAGCACCGATCCCTGGGGGCAGCCCTGCGGTAAAGACGGGTGAGGCTAGCATAAGGCATGAGGATCTGCACTTCCCTGTTCGTGAGATAGGATTTTAGGCTGGCATAAAGATTTTATGGCAAAGATGCAGCACGGAGCCTTGCCAGGACGCTCGGACACCAGAGGGTGTCGAACGCCTCAGCAAAGTCCACTGCAATCACTAAAAATCACTGAAAGCATTAGCTCAAAGCATTGCTAAGAGGAAACGGCTCCGCCGTTTCCTCTTCGGCGTCATCGGCAGGGAAGAGCACACGGAGAACCGTAAGCATAGTGTCACTCCAGGTCTGAGTCTCACTCTGGCCAACAGAAACCGAGCATTGAACTTGGTCAAGTCCGACCTTATCCATGACTAACCGATACGGCAGACCCCAAGGGTTCGAATTGCCTCTATCTGAGACAAAATCCTGACAAGCCTTCCGCTTGCAGTCGCGAATCGCCTTGACATAGTTTCTCTTTGCCGTAGCAAATCACTCTCGGTATTCGGCAAGGTTCTGGTAAGCTGACCTTCTGGCTCTCTGAAACTTTCTGCGAGTCTGGTTAACCAGACGTCTAAGTCTGTTTAACTCCCAGCACCACCAGGGAACAGACGTAGTTTTATTCCTTCCTCTCCTCATAGACGCTACACGAACCTTCCGAAGAAGATTAGTGATTAAAGAAACTCTACGGGCTTCCAGGCCGCAACTCCAACGTTGTCTCCAGGCCAGATCAGCAGTTACATCGGTTAAGACTGTCTTAAACCTTCTCCAGTGTCTTAAACCTTCTCCAGTTAGCAGTACTCACCACAAACCTATCCACGTCACGGTTAACAACTCTGCGTTCAAACGGACGAATCCCACTTCGTAGGACCCGGTGATCACTAGTCGACCAGTCAGTCAACACGCACCACTCCGTGACTTCATTAACTAGATTGCCAGTGCAAAGCATGATATTAATATTAGACATTGATATCATGCTTTGCATGATATCAATATTAGATGACTGTAGTGTAGAAAAGGTACAAGGTTGATTAGGGATTTAGAATCTCGAGTCTGTTACTCAGAATACAATCTTCAAAGAGTAGTCCTCTGTAGTCGGTATTAATACTACTCCAACTTATTGACTTAGCATTGGCATCTATTCCAATAAGTAACCTTTTTCCTGCTAATACAGCACATAACTCATCTATGTACCACAGATAGGCATGTGGCTCTTCCCGAAACTGGGCGTAGATACCAACCAAGTAGATACTGCCGAAAGAGCCAATAATTTCAGCACAAACATAGTGCGTGGAGCACAACTTCTGCAACTGGGTAACCACCAGTTCTTAGTTACAGACGACTATCGCTGCCTGACAACCCTGAACAGTCTGAACAATCCTATAATCTAAAGGATAACCACGAACCTTATCATTCGCAGTGTATGGCTCTTGCAAGAGGGTACAGTCACATTTCTCACTTCTAGAACTTTCGGCCAACTGTAGGGCCACTGGATACGATCTCTGACCATTAATCTGGATAATACTGAACCCATCAGTAATAGTTGTTATAGGCGTACTACCCATAAACAACATTTTTCTTTAATTGTTCGAGGTAGCTCTTGAAGACCGGACAGTCTCTATTGCGAACAGAATGGTCAGAGGGGTTACCACGTTTCTTACAGTTAATACAAGTCGGCTTACCCGCCGCCTTAGGGCAGTCCTTGAGAATATGACCTTCTCCAGCACAATGCGCACACACAGACTTGAACTTACAGTTCCTTGCTAAGCGCCCGAAGGCAAGACATTTGAAACATTTCACAGTGAAGTGAATGTCACGGACCTTATACGACGACCAGTGCAGGAACACTCTTCCTTTATCGATTAAGATATTCCTCAGATCTTTGGGAACCTCTATGATCCAATTCTTGGTGTCTCTATTGGCAACCTTTGCCATGGACCGAATGATAGTACTCTGCTGGAAACGATCTCTGCTTATACCAAACGAACTGATGTTTCTTTCATACAGCTCAGAAAGGAGCTGTATGAAAGAAACATCAGTTCTTGCTTAACTTCTGAATCTACATCGTAGATTATGAGATGATTACCTGGTTTCTTTGGAACCTCGGTCTTTAAGCCTTTCGCTTTTATCGCCTCACAGTTCAGAACTTTTTGAGCGTCAGCTTTGCTGGCAACCTCCAGCACCACTCCGGTATCTTTGATAATTCTCATGCGTCGAACGTTTAGAGACTTGAGAACAGGCTTCACAGACTGTAAAACTACTTGTTTTACAGCCTCACTGGTCTTGAGGGAGTTTGAATCTGACTTGATCAAAACGGCGTGCACTTCCACCTTCTTGGGTCACCACTCGCCGGGGTGCACACGACATTCGCGTATGAAGTGGGTACGACGTTGGTTGAGGACGGACTGACTCATCTTTAACATCGATTTCAGCGTTTGATTCTCGGCGTATACTTCTATCGCCTTGGTTTCTAGCTGATCCCACATACCCAGAATGGCGTACATAGCCGCTCTGTTCACTTTGTTCGAATCGTTGAACATATAATCATGGAGTCGCTGACGTACTTAATTCATATTCTTGAAGTTTTCCATCGACTCTTTCTCATCATCGGAGGAGTCTGGCCTGAGCCGTTTAGCAGCAGCTCGCTGGTATGACTCGAAAGCCGTCGAATCATTAGAGTCACTCTCCATGCACACTTCCACTAGGTCACTAGGCAAACGATCTAGCACAACTTGTGTCGAAGTCTGTCCACAGCTTCCAGAACTACCGTCCGTAGAACTTGAAGCAGGTTTGGCGACAATGTCCGTCGTCTCACTGTCTATATCCTTAAGGCTCATCTTAGTTTGATATTACAACAGTACTTTCACGTATATAAAGTTATTTATGGTAAAATTTGTCCAGGAACACAATGTCTTTATTCCCAGAGAGTCCCGCACTACACAATCACTTTGGATCGACAAATTCCGTTGATCAAGGCCTACTTAGCCGACCAGGACTCGCCTGGTCGCCCACCCAGGACTGCGTGGAGGTAAGGCCTACCAGTCAGCAGTAGTTACTGCACAGAAAAACAAGAAGTCTCTTGTGGAAAGCACTAAGATCACTATAATAAATGCTAGATCAAAGCAATAAGAACACTGTGCACCCAGACCGCCAAAATGGTACCGGGGCTGTATCGAGGACAGTACGCTGTCAAGGCCAGAGGTTTAAAAGTGTGTGGGTCAATTGTTGTGTAAGATGTTGTGCCCCATATTCATCTGGCTTGTTAGCCGCCGCCACCCCCTGATGGAACCTGATGTTTATGTACTCCGCCACGTGGGGGCCAGCCAGGTGTTCCCTTAAGTTTGCTCTGGCAGGTCCTGCACTACTTTCCTGAGATTTCGATGGCTAGGACTTAAAATAAAATTCTTTTCTTTTGGGGACAGATGATATATTATACGCTGTTTAGAGGGTCTATAAGGGATATGCGCTGGAAGTGATAAGATTTCCTAATAGGTCGGGTATGAATTTTGGTGTTTTAAATTTGGATGTGTGTGTGGGAGGTAAACTGGAAGTAAGGGGTCGATAGGGAAGATAACCCCTGTTGAAACAAGCCTCTGGTGGGGCATGCTCATGCCCCACCAGAGAAGAAAGAGGGGTGGCAGGAGGGGGAGGAGACATCAGGCCATCTCCTGCCAGGGAAAGAGGAGTAAAAAGCAGACTAGGCAGAATGTCTAGCTGGGGTGCCATATGGCTGTATGGCATCATAAGATGCAATCTTAACCTTTGTGTTAGTACGGTGGAGGTCCGAGTCCAAGTTGCAATATTCATCTTTGCGTTAGTCCGGTGGAGGTCCAAGTCCAGAAGTCAGGTACAGTTCGTCACGTTCATGTGTTGTATCTACTTCAGGTGGTCACTAGTTCAGAGTTTTCAGTCATTTCAAGTAGTCACATTTGTGTTTTCATAGGTTAATGATGATATGGCTGGGATCTTTATCTTTCAAAGAGTTCGCGGGCAAAGACGGTGAAAGGCCGGTAATTACCTTCTTATTGCAATATTATTTCTTCTCGGTTCCTTAGCAAGGAGTTTATGCGTGTGTATAGCTGACATCTGATGTCCTCATAATTGTCACAGTCGTTGATAAGGTGTTCCCAGGTTTCCTCCCGCCCGCAGTTACAGCTCGGGTTGTCGGAGATTCCCAGCTTGTGTAATTTTCCTCTGAAGGAGCCGTGTCCCGTAAGAAGGAAGGTGGTGTGCAAGCCAGGGGAAACCAGGACGGGAAGATAGGATTTACCCTGTTGACATCGGGTGGACAAAAGGGCAAGTCATCATTTGGTGACTTGCCCTTTTGTCGTAAGATCCATCTATTTTGCAGATGTTCCATTAACCTCTTATAGATTGCAGATGTTCCATTAACCTCTTATAGATTGCAGATGTTCCATTAACCTCTTATTTTCTGAGGATTTGCTTTTATGTGGATCTGTTGTGTAGTCTATATAAGTTGTGGTTATTCCTTTCGAATGTTGGTGCAGCCCGCAGCGCACAATCTCCAGGTACAGGAACCCCACCAGGACCTGGAGCGCTCAAAGGATCTAAATTGAGGGGCCCATCAAGCTCTCAGCTGCCCACTTCGCCGCCAGAGTTTGCACTTGGTCATCACGCAAAACAGCGGCAACCGCTAAGGCAGAATGCCCTGGTCCCAAAGGAACTAGTTGTTATAGGTGACTCTATTGTCAGGGAAAACGGGGAACATATTGCACAAAAAGGATAGGTGGAACAGGACCAGGGTATGTTTCCCAGGGGCAAAAGTTAATAGCGTTGTAGAGCAGATATCATCTTTTAAGGGCACATAGGGTGATATTGTTGTACATGTTGGCACTAATGATATTAAGAGTAGGAGACCGGTGGAATTACTTAACAAGCACAAGTCAATGCTGAAAAAGAGCCATGAGTTAGGGCTGAATTTTAAAGTGTCTACAATTCTGCCCAGGCACAATAGGAGAGTATATGATGATAGCCTTGTCGATCAATTCGGTCCTGGAGAGATTGTGCAAGGCTCAAGGGGTAGAATTTTTCTCAGCCTAGTCTGTGCTTATTTAACAGAAGAGACTGTTTCTACAGGGATGGAATACAGTTAAATAGAAAGGGTGCAAGAATATTTGCTGATACTCTCGAGGCAGAGTTAGCTGGGTCAGAAAACTGCTAGCGTGGGGGGATACACGGAATAATAGATTAACAGTAGCTGCTGGCAGAGGTGAAAGTGATTCTTGCACTGCTTCTATTGAAATGCAATTGAACAGCATCCTGGAAAGCAAGGCAATGGGGATTTCCAGGAGTGCTGGGAGTCTTAGTGGAACAAGTAAAAACATGGGCTGTGCTAGGGTAACTGAGTAGAGCAGGTGCATGTACAAATTCTTGCGTGTACACCAATGCTAGGAGATTGGTTAATAAATTTGATGAATTTGAGGTATTGCTCAAAACATCAAAGGCAGATATTGTTGGGATATCAAAAACGTGGTGTTACACAGATATACGGAATGCAGAACTGGAATTTGGGGAGTAGAATGTGTACAGAAAGGATAGACAGGATAAGGAAATTCAAAATGTGAAGGGAGGAGGGGTTATGCTATTATTGAAGAAACATAAAATCCAAGGAAGTGAAGCCAGTTGACATCACTGGACACTGCAGTGTTGAGTCAGTTTGGTATGACATAAGCATTGTTTCGATCAAAATTGAGAGTAGGAGTGTGCTATAGGCCTGATGACTCTGACTAGTATAAAAACATTGTACAGGGAAATAGAGTGGGCCAGTAAATCAGAGAGTCTTATAATGGGGGATTTTAATTCTTCAGATTTTGGCAGAAATTTGTGGGTTGGTTACTTACACACTAGCAAGGCTTTTTCGGATATATTGGATTATTGTTTTCTACATAAGCATGTTCGGGAAGCAACTAGAGGGATTAATACTCTTGATTTGATTATCAGTAGTGATTCTTCATGCATTAAGAATCTGCAGATAAAGGAACCACTAGGTGGCAGTGATCACAGTGTGCTGAAGTGGGATTTACTCAAAAGAAGTAACTACCATCAGGGGTAAAGTGAAAGGTTTTTGCTTTGGTAAAGGCAACTACGATGGTCTGAGACAGTATTCTAATTCTATACAGTGGAACCAACTGATGATTTTATCAACAGCAAATACAAGAAATTCAAAATGGGAAGAATTCAAAGAATTAATCTTGGAAGCTACTAGGCTTTACATACCAACTAAGAAATATTGTTCAAGGTTTAGGCCTAAATGGATATCAGGTGAACTAATTAGACATATAACATAGAAGAAAAATGTATGGGATACATATAAATTAACCCGTGACACAGAAGCCTGTGACAGATATAAGATGATTTGTAACCAAGTTACAAAGGAGGTTAGGCAGGCGAAGGCAGATTACGAGAAATCTTTGGCAAAGGAAGCAAAGAAAAACAGCAAAGAGTTCTTTACTTATGTAAACTCTAGAAGGAAGGGGATGAATCAAATTGGTCCACTTGATATCTATGGTTCAACTGTTGATGATCCTGCTCAGGTAGCTAACAAACTAAATGAATAATTTGCATCGACATTCACACATAAGGAGTTATTCAGCGAGGAGAATGCCAGAAGTGTATTCAACTCTGGCAGTAAGCTAGATAATCTTGTAATAACTGAGAGTAAAGGGGAGGAGAATTTGTTGAAGATAAACACAAGAAGGCACCTGGGGTGGATGGGATCTATCCAGTTATATTAAAGGAGGCAGCAAAGGAAGTAAACAAACCCTTAGCCATAATTATGAGAGATTCCTTGGACTCAGGGGAGGTACCCATAGACTGGAGATCTGCAAATGTGACCCCTTTTCACAAAGGAGGATCAAAGGCTGACACAAGTAATTATAGACCTGTGAGTTTAATTTTCTGTTCGAGGAAAATTAATGGAGGCACTGGTAAAAACGCACTAAAGGATCATCTATTTAAGACTTCAGTTATAGCTTGTTAAGTAAAGTCTTGCCTGACCAATTTAAAGGGGATACTATGATGCAGTCACAAAAGGATGCAGACTCCTTTTCACAAAGGAGGACAAAGGCTTACACAAATAATTATAGACCTGTGAGTTTAACTTCTGTTCAAAGAAAATTAATGGAGGCACTGGTAAAGACGCACTACAGGATTGTCTACACAAGACTTCAGTTATAGCTCGGACACAGCATGATTTTGTTAAGGAAAGTCTTGCCTGACGAATTTGATTGGATACTAAGATCAGTCACAAAAGAACTGGATGCAGAGAATAACTTTTATATTATATACTTGGATCTTAGAAAGGCTTTTATACTGTTGTACATGGAAGACTACTGCACAAATTGGAGCAGTGTGGCATATGAGGCAAATTGCTGTTATGGATAAAGGGGTGGCTGAGGGAGAGAAGACAGAGAATGGTAATCAATGGACACTGCTCATCGTGGAGTAATGTTAATAGTGGAATCCGTCAGGATTCAATGTTGGGTCCATTATTGTTTTCTGTGTTTATAAATAATATTGATGATGGTATATCAAGCTTAATGTCCAAGTTTGCAGACGATACAAAGGTTGGCAGGGTTGATAAGGACACTACTGACGCTATGCTGCTGCTGCAACAGGATCTAGAAAGGTTGAGCAGATGGGCTGAGAGGTGGAAAATGAAGTTTAAAATGACAATTGTAAAGTAGTACATATAGGAAACAGCAACCCCAAAGCAACATATCAACTCTATGGTACTACTCTGAGATTGGTAGAGAGTGAAAAGGACCTTGGGGTAATTGTGCAGGCAGATATGAAGTTCTCTGAGCAGTGCAGACGAGCTGCAAGAGTAGCTCGTTGTGTCTTTTCAATGATATACAGGAATTTTTCTAGCATGGATAAGAATGTGATTGTTCCCCTGTATAAGGCAATGGTCAGACCACACCTTGAGTACTGGATACAGATCTGGAGGCCTCATTTCAAGAAGGATGTAGAGCTGCTGGAACGAGTATAGCGAAGGGCAACAAGATTAGTGAATGGAACAAAGGGTTACTCTGACGAGGAAAGGCTTAATTTCTGCAGATTACAGTGTCTGAAGAGTAGGCACCGGCGATGTGATCTGATAGAGGTATATAAAGCGTTGAGTGGTTTGAGCATGCTGAATGCCAATGAGATTCTTCCTCTTTTTCAGAATTACCTGAGAGGGCATAAATTCAGATTGAGGAAAGACAGGTGTTGGGTAGATGTGCGGATGCTTGACTTTAGCCAGGGGGTAGTTGATTGATGGACCAGACTTCCATATTTCGCCGTGCAAGTTGGTAGCCTAAATAAATTTAAAGCTGATCTGGACAGGTATTTGGAATGAATGGATGGGTGAAATCGGAGGTTTTTTTTTTTTTTTTTCTTTTGACTGATGCCGCATAAGTGTTTTTTTTTTTTTTTTTTTTTTTTTTTTGCATCGTGTGCCTTTGCTAATGCTATTCTGTCTGGTTTTCCATCATTTTTATGATAGATGCTAATGCCTACTCTCAGCTTTGGAATAGCCCTACTAAAGATTATAAGGGGAACTGTTGGAAGAGATTTATCCAGTCCAATAATTTCACTCTGTGGAATACTCCACGACATCCGGCAACTTTCGTTTCATCTCTTGGTCAATGCTATATTGACATTGCCCTTTCAAACTCTGCTCTTCGTAATGGCATTTCCAGCTGGCTTAGCCATACATCATGTGTAGACATGTAGACATATATAGTCTTATGTCGGACGACACCTGAACGAAAGTTCAATTCCGTCTTTGTACACTGTGATGGTTACCGAGCACTGTAACAGTCCACAAATGTGTGTAATTGTATGTTCGTGCAGTGTGTGTGTGCTTGGTTTGTTGTTTAGTTGTTTCTGGCCGTTTTGTCAGCATGCAGGCGATCACCTGGAAGAGCCAGGTGATCGCCTGCATGCTGACAAAACAGTGTCCATCTACACCACGGGGAGGTAGGCCACAATTGCGCATGAAGCAAGGCTAACCTCAACAGTCACGCACTGAATGTCCAAAGAGGTCTTTGAGCTATTCAAAGAACCCCGTGCCAGCAACAGCACACACACACACACACACACACACACACACACACACACACACACACACACACACACACACACACACACACACACACACACACACACACACACACACACACACACACACACACACACACACACACACACACACACACACACACACAAAGTCATTCCCAGGAGACAGGACAGCAGCAGAAAGAGAAGAAATAACGATGAGAGTAGCATAAAGAAAAAAAAAATAATAAAAAAAAATTAAATAAGAACAAAAAAGAGAGAAAAATATATATATATAAAACAAAACATAAAAAAAATAAAAATAATAATAAAATATAAAAATAAAATAATAAAAATAAATAAAATCTTTATCCATTTCTTGCCCACATCTTTATGCAGTGCTGCAAAAGTGGTCCACAAAGAGAAAAGGTGTAGTGTCGAACAGAAGTAGTAATGTCATTCAAACATGATCGGTAGGAACAAGTTCTAGATATAATTCTGAATTCTGTTAATCTGGAGTGGTGTCAGAAGTCTCTGATCGATGGTATCACTGAGCAGAGGAAGGATTTAGTTTCAGAGAGTCTTCATAAAGGATGCGTCAGAAAAGTGTAGCATCTGTTAAGATCTTTGCGTGTTCATGAAAACCACAACAATTTTGTATATGACGTCATCAGGACGACGAGGCAGCACACAGTTGTATTATGATTTATGATGTGGTTTCAGTTTGATTTCTTGAATTAACATTGAGTTTGGAAGCCTTCCTGCGATTAAAAGCAGCATTGCAGAAGGTTTGAAGGGCCTGGAAATTGTTAACAGAAATTAGTACTTTCTCACCTCTGGGACACAAGTTTGGTACTGTTGCCTCAAGAGCCAATCTTAGTTCCTCGTAAATGGAGCATTCAAAAAGTACATGAGGAGAGTCTTCTGGTAGCCCACATTGACAGGAGACTGTACTGGAAAGTCTGAATTGGTAGAGTTTTGCATTAAGTGAACTATGACCAGTTAGTATGTAGGAGGTAAACAGTGAGGGTGAAAACCATTTTCTGGTGGATGATAAAAGTAGTGCAGTTACGTCGGGAACGAAGTTCTTGGTGATAGCTCCTTTTTTGGTAGAATTCCATCTATTCTAACTAACATCTAAATTCCATCTATTATCACTAACAAATTCCAGCATCTGGTTTGCTCAGTTTTAGGATCAGCCTGAGGATTAACAATGATTCCCTGAAATTCCGTAGAAATGCCTTTGCTGATGTAAAAGCAAAGCCCTCTAAACACAACATGCAGGTCAAGTGGTATAGTGCCTGCAAGAATCTGTAGAGTTGGAGTTGATACTGTTCGGCAAACGTGAAGTAGGCTAAGAAGAAAACAACGTTGAATAGTGGATAACTTAGTTTGTACAGTTTTAAGTACAGTACGTCTAAAGTGCAGTACGTATGTGAAGTTCCATCGGTTGTAATTGGAATTATGGCAGCATTATAAAATAGATGTTGGATTTTAGTGTTCAATCCCCAGTCTTGTCTGGTAATTTGAAGCAGCATTGCGGTAAAACTCTTAACTTTGACAGACAGATGTTGAATGTGCGCAGTAAAGGAAAAGGGGTCGTCGATGATAACTCCTAAAAATTTGGTGCTTCGGACAAGTGGAAGTGATTTCTTGTCAAGTTTTACAACTGGTGGTCTGCCATAGTCTAATTTGTGTTTAGGCTATCAACCTCCACAACAACAATGTTTTTTTTATATAAATCGGAATTCCTGATTTTAAAACAATAGGGTGGTGATATAAACACCCTACCTAAGCTAAGTACCCCTCTCCCTCGAGGAAACAAAACGTTTTCACAATAATCAAAACGCTTTTTTCTGAAACAAAACGCTTTCACAATAATCACCCAATCACAGAACTCGGCCTTACAATTATTCTGTTCTATGCCCACTGCATGGCAAGTGATACCGAAATAATTGATTTTAGCGATATAATTATAAAAATATTAAATTGAAAATTGTTGCCGCGCCAATTGCCGCTGTTTTATAATTTTGCATATACACATATATATATATAGATATATATGTATATACAATAATAACTGTATAATAATTATTATTAATTAATATTAATTATAATAATTATTATTGTATTATGCAATAATAATATACATATAATAACTGTATATACATTATATAAAATTATATAAAATTATTATATAAAATTATTATATAATTTAAAACAGCCGCAAGTGGGGGGGGGGGAATAAACACAGAAGGCATATCAACCTAGGAGGAGAGGGTGCAGAGGAAAGCAGGCATGGTGCCGGGTGTTCGCATACCCCCGAACCACTACAGGTTTGGGGGTTTGCGGAATATTTATTTATTTACCTTTATGCTGAGGTAGCATAATCAAAAGGGAACTACATGAACCTGCGACAATGGGGGATAGTAGTTAATAACTCGTAATGAGTTTAGGACAGCTCCACTTTCTATCGGAACGCAAAGTGGTTCCTTGCAAAGTCAGAGCTATAGGTGCACTGTGTCTACTTTACTTCAACATCAGATAATCTCTATGTCAGAGTAAAGCCCGCAATTACCCAGATATTTTCAAGGCCTAGAAACAGACCTTCCGGATCTCATTTAAAGTAAAACTCACTTAAGTAGTTAAATGATAGAGAGAAACAATATGGTAACTATAAACGAAACATATTTAATAGTTCAAGAAAATAAATACAAAAAAATTATAAGGCAATGGCTTCTAATTGGTACAAAAATATCATTAGGAGTAACATTCTAGCACAGGATTTTATCAATGTGGACCTCTAGACAACTAGTATAGAATTAGTTCAATTTTTTTTTTTTTTTTATGTGAACCCCAAACACCAGAGGTATTAGAACCTATAGCACTTAGTACCGTGCTTGGGTTTCAGGTTAAGAAGACGAAAGAACATATTTGTTGACATTGGACTTGAACTTCTGTAGATTGTAATTTTCAGGAAATACATATGAAGGAAGGTTGTTCCAGAAAACGGCAGTTGAATGAATAAATGAGGAAGATGAAAAGTTGGTTCTGTGGGTTTGAAGTTGGACAGTAAATGGATGTTGGCTAGTGGCGGCACAATGCCCATGGAAGTATCTGTAGAAGAGGCATGCAGCAGAAAGAGTGCGTCTATGAGAAAGCGAGTGGAGAGACTCTGTTAGAGATGAATCATTAATTAATCTAACTGCCCTCTTCTGAATGGAATCAAGAAGCCTGAGAGAGGTTTTGGGGGCACCACCCCAGATGTGGGAACAATATTCCATGGCAGGGCATATTTGCGATTTATACAGAGTGAGCAGCTGTTTGGAAGAAAAGTAACGCCGAGAGCGAAAGAGAAAACCAAGTTTTTTAGATGCAGAGGAAGCAATATTTGTAATGTGCTTGTGCCAAGGGAGATTAGAAGTCAGGGTAATCCCCAAAAGAGATATATCATTTTGCCTAGAAATCGGAGTGTCACTAAAGATAAGCATAGGAGCAGAAGAATCCTTTTTGCGAGATATAAGACAAGACTGAGTTTTAGAAGGGTTGAAATCAACTAAGTTGTCTTTGCCGCACTGGAGAATTACCTGAAGATGGGCATTTAAGGAATTAGTAGCAGATTTTCGAGAAGTTGAAGCTGATTGAGCAGGACAAGGTTTCTCAAAATGGAAAGTTGAATGCAATGTGCTATCATCGGCAAAACTATGCATAGGATTTCCAGTCAATGGAAGAAGGTCATTGATATACAAGAGCAAAAGAGTGGGGGAAAGAACTGAACCCTGGGGGACACTGACATTAGTGGAGAAGTTAGAAGACAGAGAGCCATCTACCATCACCCTCAATGTGCGATCAGAGAGAAAACTGGATAACCAATTACTAAAAACAGTTGGCAAACCATAAGATGGAAGCTTGTTTAGAAGACCTTTATGCCAAACACGATCGAAAGCCTTTGAGATGTTAATAGCAACTACTTGTGTTTCACCGAACCTTTCCATTGAATTAGTCCATAAATGGGTAACATAAGCCAGAATATCTCCAGTGGATCGACACTGACGGAATCCATACTGGTGATCGTTGATCAGACGGAAGGTTTCTAGGTAGTTTAAGAGTTGGCAGTTAATTGATTTCTCCATTACTTTAGAAAGAGTAGAAGTAATTGCAATGGGACGATAATTGGATGGGAGGGATTTGTCACCCTTTTTAGGAACTGGCTGGATATGAGCAAATTTCCAAGCAGAAGGAAAAACACCTTTGGAATAAGAAAGCGAAAAAAAGCGGCGAAGAATAAGAGTAAGCTCAGGAGCACAGGTTTTGAGAACAAGTGGAGAAATACCATCAGGACCTGGAGCTTTCTTAGCATCAAGATTCATCAAAATCCTTCTGATATCCTTTTGACGGAAGACCACAGGAGGCATTGAATGGAGCGTGTTGGGAATGGTGGGAGGTGTTTTACCAAGATCATTAATACATGAGCTGGAAGAAAAATGGGATGCTAGCAGGTCAGCATTATCCTTGGCTGAAGTGACAACAGAACCATCTGGTTTGGACAGAGGTGGGAGCAAAGATGGGCAAAAGTTGCGGCCAATAACTTTGGCAAGAGACCAGAATGCTCGGCTACCATTAGGGCAAGAAGTAAGTTTTCTACTCTTAGTCTGTTCAAACTCTAGTTTGGACTGATTAATAACTGCTTTACAACTGTTGCGAGCTTTGGTGTAGGCAGAAAATGAAACTGAAGAATTAGAAACAAGCCAATTACGATATGCAACATTCTTCTCTTGGACAGCCTTAGCACATTTATTGGAAAACCAAGGTTTAGATAAAGGATGAGATTTTAAAGTGGAGTGTGGGATAAGGGATTCCATTCCTGCAAGAATAATTTCACTGACACGATCTGAGCAAACGTTGACATCAGAAGTTTTGAAACTGTAATCCGACCAAGGAAAAGAAGAAAAGAAGTTTCGCAGGTCATCCCATTTTGCATTCTTGTAATGCCAAACAACACGTGGTTGGGAATAGCCATGAGATAAAGGTTCCATTGGAGAAGAGACAATCACCAAGTTGTGATCTGAAGTGCCTAAAGGACCTCTCACTTCGACCGTGTACGTAGAAGGGTTGTTTGTGAGAAAAAGATCAAGCGTTTTGGCTGTATGATTAGGATTGTCTGGTATTCTTGTAGGTAAATGAACAATCTGTGCTAGGTCATTAGTAATTGCAAAAGCCTCAGCATCTCGACCTGCTGGGTCAGTGTGACTAGAAAACGGAAGCCAGCTGGAGTTGTGAACATTAAAATCACCAAGGAAAATTACTTCACTTTTAGGAAAGTTGGACTGGAGAAAGTCAAGTTGCAAAGAGAGGAAGTCAAAGAGCTCCAAGTGATTAGTGGAGTTGGGAGAACGGTAGAGACAACATATGAATTTGACACAATGATGTAGAGAGATTTTAAGCCAGAGAAGATCAAAGAGAGGAGATCCAAATTGCCAAGTCTCTGTCAGGGAATATCAGAACGGACATATGCACAAGTACCACCTTTGAGGCGAAAGGAATCATACAGCGAATAATTTGGGCATCTGAGATGAGCAGTAGATGAATCAACCGATAACTGTGATTCTGTCAGAAAAAGTACATGGGGTTTGGCAGACTGCAAGTGGAAATGGACATCGTTGAGATTGGAATTGAGACCACGTACATTTGTGAAATGAATTAGGAAGTCCTTGGGAAGTTTAGATCATTTCGCAGATAAGCTAGCTCTATTAGTTTGACAATTCATGGTGTATTCAATAGTAAGACAAAGTGGGTGGGACATGCTGTATGAAGTAATGAAATTTTTGGATATGGCGTACATGTGGTAAGAATATACCCAGAACGTGGCCTCGACAATGCTCCCCGCATACACAGTACTCGGACTCCCTCCAGTCACTATCTGGCAGAGTAGAGGTAACAAGATTATACACTAGCTGATCCGGAAGCTTCCTAGAGAGTTACCAATAGGTTCAGTCAGGTTTACTAACTAGCGGCCGGCCTGCGAACACCGTTTTAGAGCTGTACCCTCGAAATGTAAGGAATATTGGATCTCGCCACGACTTTCATCATAACCTCAAAAGTCATCAATCATACTGCATGATGGAAGAGATTGGGAAGGGTTGACCGGAACTTAGCTCTAGAGACTAAACATGGGTTCCACCACTTCAAGCCTCCAATAAGCAAAGTGGTGGTATTTCACCGGTTGATGAGAGTCATCTACCACCTAGTACTGCCTGGTAAAATAGAGGGGCGGCGTTCCTCCATGTGGTGTGGGCGCCATACGTCGACCCCTCCTTACGTTGGTTCACACCTGGGTGGTCACCCACCATATACTTGTGCATGGAGGCTATACCTAGGATTACTAACAGTCGCACCATCGTGAAGGTGCAAGCAGAGGATTTGTCTCTCACAGACCGTCCGGACTTCGCCGAAATTGGGTCCACTTGACTTGAGTGTCACCCGAATATCAGTTCCATCAGCGTTTTAGACTCCCAGGTAGCAAGTACAGCTTGTCTGGCATATCTGAGAGAATGTCTGTGACAACCTCAAGGACCAATTTTCATTCATTTGGCTTGGTTCGGTCCACTGAATCAATGAGGGTTGCTAATTTCCCTTTCCTACTACAAGAAAAGATAAGGTAATTAGGTTCCTATTCTTACTTTTATGAATTCAAACATTAATTTATTTTCAATAAGGATAACGTAATCAAAACTGTTTGAGAACTCAAGAATGGATTCGATGAACAGATAAATATAGTTTCTGTTTTGAGTTTCATTCATTAAAGTTTTTGATGGGCTCTAGCTAGACTTTTATCCCTTAAAATTCCTTTTAAACAACTCCATAATATGCTCTCAATATTAACGTTTCTTGGTCTAGGTTCCCAATTCATAGTTTAATTTCAAATATCGAATTTCGTCTTTTAAGTCCCTTTAGCTTTATAACTTCTTATTTTAAATATCGTTCCTTAAGATTATTAGAATGTTTAAGATACTTTGATATAACCGCAGGCCGAAGGAAACAGCAGGTCCGGTATGTAGGCTAAGAAAGTAGTAGTGAATCATAACTAAACTAAACTAAACACTTAACAAAAGAAACTTACCCAAATGGATGAAATGTCGATCTGAAGTTGTTATGCTCTCTTTGGGTGCTTAAGATAGGATTCGGTAATAAACACTAACTAAACGTATTTTAGAAATTCGCTTTTACCAAGTTAAAGTTATGAAACACTATTTTACTATAGCATACCATACTTTAAAGAAAAAGGGGGAAATTCGACCCTAGGCTTCTTACCTCCGCTGAGACTTCCTCTGCTTCTCACGACTGCTCCCGAAAAAAACTTCTTCTATAATAAACGCGCTCGAGCATTTATACTTTTCTTGTGGCAATGACGCTAGCGCTAGGTGGCTCTGATCCTAGTATGTCTACACTACCTTAGTGCTAAGACTCTCCTATATCTTCCCACGCATTTCTAGAGTAAGTGTGTTGACAAAAAACTATTTCTCTCTCCTTGATGGAACACCTGCTCTAAACGATCACTGATAGGTGGAGCTTATTTCTAACTTGTGGGCACTGCTTTTCTTCCAATGCATCCTACCCATTCTCTCCTTGAGAGAACACCTGCACAATAACGCTAGCGATAGGTGACGCTAATTCTGATATGTTGTCCAATGGTCTTATTTCTCCCTTCTCCTCTCACGCATTCCCTCTTCACTCCTTGATAGCTTCCAAATGCTCACCGGCAGGTGGAGCTGGTTCTAACTCGTAGGCACTGCTTTAATGTTCTCCTCCGTATGAACACCTGCGCAATAGCGGTAGGCGGAGCCATGTCTTGGCCAAAGAAGCTGCCTTGTTCTCATCCCACACATCTCTATAATCAGTGCGTTTATAAAAAACTGTTTCCTTCACTACTCCTTACTGGACGCCTGCACAATAACGGCTGGTAGTGGGCGGCGCTGTGCTGTTTCTTATCGATAGCGTCCATTCTGCTCCATGCCAACGTTATGTGTCGCCTTTTATGTTAATTTCGCATCCGCCTTGAAGATGAATAATTTCATAAAGAAGAATAATTATAAAGAATAATTATTTGGTAACCTTGTATTGTTTAAGAGTTTTGGAAATTATATGATGCAATACTATAATTGTCAATGTGGTCGAAATTACAGATAATTACTTAATATCGTTACAACGTAGGTTTGTTTTTGATTCTTAAAATCGCTTCACGGTTCTTTCAAGGGCAGTTGCCCACACGAAAATACTGCAAAAAAAAAAAAAAAAAGAAAGAAATAATGTAATTTCTCTTATGTAATTTTCTTTATATAATATTCATTTCAACTCTATTTTATAAGAGCAAATTTTATAAGAGCACTGATAGAATCACGTGCTGCAATAGGAGTAATAAAAGAAACTTCGTTTCGTTCTTAGCTCTATCTGATGATAACATTTTAAAAGTTATATTCCCATGAGTTCTAATATTGGTTATTCGTCTGCTAACTGATATTGGTAACTAGAAAAGAAGATTAATTAACGTAATTCGAATTAGAATAAAACATTGGAAAAATTACTAACGCAATGAAGTTTGGTATAATAATTTAAGAAATAGGTGGCGCTAGTTGCGAGGTGATGATAAGCGCCTCGTAACATCCCTCCTTCCTTCAACTTTCAAAATCATGTAATGATTGAGAACACGTCTCCTCCCATATGAGATATAAAAAAGGGGGGGGGGGGTACTTGGAAAGAGATCTTTTCTGAAAACAAATTTTTACCGCAATGGACAATATTAAAATTAGGCTGTTGACGGGCATAAAATATGGTTCCTTTGGAAAGGTTGCTGTTATTAAGCAATTGTGGCATTTAAGAAATAAAGAAGAAAACAAGCGCATAACAAATGTTATGGTCTTTAGACGTTATGATTGTCCACATATCGTACAGTATTATGGCTATGTGTCCGCTGCTAACTGATCCTATAGGATACTGTAGCGATTCTGTTGAACCAATTTGAATATATCCTGATTTCTAAGTTCTTTATAGAAGAAAAAAATTGTTTAAGTAGATGTTTAATTAGAAACGTAAACTCCCTTAAGATGCGCTATTATTCGCAATTTTTGACAGTTGTTAATTCATTGGATTTGTTAGGCTTAATGATCAAAAGAAAACTTAACACTAACAATTATGCTAAATTCAATTAACAATGTAAATTTCAGACTACTGGCGGCAATGGTAATACAATAAATTTTTCTTCAACAATATAATCAATTCACAAGAGAGTTCTGTTGTTATTGTGGAATGTCCGCGAAAATATTAAGGCACTAATATTCTTGATGCTTTCTCATAAACACAAAACACACAAAACAGTTCAGTCACACTTTGTTCTTCATTAGGACGATCTTATAGAATCTCTGCGTTACATCTGGGGATCTTCTACTTAAGGAGCTTTCTTCATGAGATATAGAGGTTGTATCTTTCTACGAAATAGTCTTTCAGTGTCCAAAAATTGTGAAGATAAAAATGTTTCTAGATAGTCGAAACTGAACATTTGATTGTTGAAAAGACATCAGTAAAATACTGATCTACACCTTCGTCTATGATCTAATACTCATCATATATCATTGCTCATAAGTAATTTCCATTTACATATAAGAAAAAGAAAGAAAGAATAGCATAACTATTACACATCAGCTATTTTAAACTAAATACATTGTGGTTATAAATGTCATTATACAACTTGGCTAATATGAATATTCAAAAAAGGATTAAATGATTTCAAAAAGTTCAATATTCAAAACTACATACTAAAAATTACATAGATCGTATTATAAGATGTTGTAGGGATCATTTTGCTATAGTCTACAACAAAACTTGTAATTTACTTAACTTACGTTAAAGTAAGCCTGACTAATATACTCATCAAAATTCTAAAATTTCGTTTTTTCCTTCCACTACATACTAACAAAATACAAAAATTGTGTATACCTTTCCATAATACAAAATGCTAAAATTGTAGTATACCACTCTGTAATACAAAATGCAAAAATTGTAATTTACTACTGTCTAATACAAAATGCTAAAATTGTAGTATACCACTCTGTAATACAAAATGCAAAAATTGTAATTTACTACTGTCTAATACAAAATGCAAAAAATTTCTACTATTAGCTACAAAATAAGCCTTAGGGCATAAGATACATTTAATAATTATCATTAAAATACAAATATAATGATAGGTAAAAATATATGTGCAATCTGAAAATACAACAGTAATCAATTGAGATACTAATCACATTACTACATTACTACCAGGATTATATTTTCCTATTTAATTGAATTATACATCAACTACTGTACTATAACATTTCAAATAAACATCCCGCAAGAAACATACTTGCTCAATGTCCTTTTTCTTCTTTTATCTTCTTCCATTATTCTTATTGGTTTGCTCTTCTTTTCATGGTGATCTACACAACAGTGTAATGGTGGGAACGCTTCGTCGTCATAGATCAAATCGGCACTATCTGGCTGTTTTGGATGGGATTTTAATGGATAATAAAGATACATCATATACGCACTCCATTCATCTTGAGCTCTCTGATAGTGATATCCGTTTGAGGCGACACGTTCCTTGTAAGAGGACAATGGTTCATCTGTGGTCTGGCATATTTACTCAATATTTATACCTTTTCTGCATATTTTGAAATACCTTTGGGTATTTCAAAATATGCAGAAAAGGTATTTGAATCTTCCTGATGTGTTTTAAGAATTGAAATTTACTACGTCAAAATTCTCGCTGATTATTTTGGATCTTCATACATTCTTCACAATGTATTGGAGTTTGAGGAGGCATAGTGTAATCTACTGCTAGGCACTTTCTTACTCAATGATGAAAATTAATTTATTTATACTCCTTCCACTTTGGTTGACTTATTCGGTTTTCTCTTCTCTTTTACAAAATGTCCATCATCATTTATGACATGTGATGCTTTTCTTAAAGAATCTCTTCATATTCCATATCTCCATTATTTCTCTTTTGATTAAATAAAAATAGCTCAATGGAATAAAAAAAGCTTTGATCCATAAATGAGATTTAATCTTTATGGATCCAAGCTCAATGGTTTCCAAACATTATGTATGAGCAATATCTTCGAAATAAAATACTTCCTCCATAATAACTACTGCAGTTTTCTCATAGGCAAACTTGTAATTTAGTTTCCACACATTTTTCTGCTTTTGTAAACTGTATTGCACGTCAACTGTATAGTAAGCTATGCTGACGTCTGAAAGCACAATAACACCATGAAATAAATTACAGGATCCATCATTTCCATGCCGAATGGAAGACCAGCTTTCATACAATAAATTTGATGACTATTTCAATGCACACAGTTCTTTTTTACTCCACAGACCTTGAATTCAAAAGTAGCTCTCATACAAATGTAGCTATCTCTTCGGCTATCGCTTGAAAAGTGGACTTTGAATAAAGCCACAAAATAGTGCAGCGTTTTAAAAAGATTAGCATTGATTTCAAAGAGCTACTATTTCCCATAGTACTATCCTCAAAGCGTTGATAAGACTGCAATTTTCCAGTTTACTTTATATTCGTCGAATATATCGACGAACTTTATATCTCTTCTCCTACCATGTCCTTCTGCATCTTAATGCAAAGCAAAAAGATTATACTGTTCAAAAACTTAAGCCTAAATGGATATTAAATTCACTAAGATATATTTTCCTTTTTTTTATATATATATCAATGTGATAGAGTTTCTAAATCTCACTTCCAAGAATTTACTGACAGATTTTTAGGTCTAAGAGGAATTCTTTTGCCTTTAAGAGTTTCAGCTAATCTCCTCTCTAATAAAGTTTCTGTGGTGGCTGCTGTATACAGTTTTGTTATTTGGTTTTTAGGAGCATTAGCAACTAAGGCCATATTGCTCCGGGATATGCGGTGGTCATTTCCTGACCTTCCCGCATCCTCCGTATTTGGTGGTGATGGGCTCGAACCCCAGTCTAATCAAGAAGCGTGTGCTACGCACTGCTGCTCCCTCCCACCTGGCTACGGAGGCGCCTGCTGTATACAGTGCTGATCGAAGAATTTGTTTAAATCTTCCGAAATTTACTTGGTTGAAATACATTCCCAAATTACAATCCAGATGGAAAGGATCTTCAATAGCCAATGGCAAATTCCATCCTGGCTTCGCTGCTCGTGAATAATTATTTCTCCTTCTTACTGAAATTATTGTATTCTGGTGATCGAACTCTTCACAATAATATAACAACATTCGCAGCCATAGTTCACCAACTATGTATTCTGTTCTTTTTATATCCAGCCCAACTTCTTGGTATTCTTTCCACTTCATTTTGGAGATGAATTGGATTTCTTTCTATCCAATAGTCTCTCGGCGCACCAGGTAGTTCTGATAGCACTGGAAGGACCGGTGGATGAATTCTTTGTAAGAAATACACCACTAAGTGATAAACCAAGTGAAGAAACACCATACTTTCCAGTTCCTTCAACTTGAAGTTGCCTGGTCAGATATTTGAAATTTAAGATAAGATTTCTAACTCTTACATCAATTTGAGTATAGGCATAAAATAATTTACTATTAGCTTCGACTGAAAAATTGTTGATATAAATATCTACGAGAATTCTTCCTCGCCTTCGTTCTTGACTTGGGTACATTGCTTTAACAAATGACATCGAGGTGCGGATGATAGCTTCCTCCTA
The DNA here is from genome assembly GCF_048544385.1 of Mastigoproctus giganteus. Classification (NCBI taxonomy): domain Eukaryota; kingdom Metazoa; phylum Arthropoda; class Arachnida; order Uropygi; family Thelyphonidae; genus Mastigoproctus; species Mastigoproctus giganteus. The sequence continues at coordinate 222,758,612 of NC_143583.1, forward strand.
GGCATGAGGTTTGATTATTCAGTTCGTCACAAAATTTTCTGATCATTCTTATTATCTCTGTTCGCCACACCTTGGGTCCATGAGTAGTGAGAGTGACATTCAGATCCAAATCTGAGTTATAAACATCGAATCGAGACATAGATGATCCAATCATCGATACATAAGATTGAGGAAATAATTGCTGTAGATGCTCTCTGATATCACATAGTGAATCCTTTTCAGCTCGTTCGGCTTGGGTAGGACTTAATTTTTCTGCTTGACAGTCGCACAGTGCGGACAGACCATCTATACGCAAAGAATTTCGTAATGCGCATGCTAACCAATCTTGACAATCGAAACCAATACCCGTAGAGACTTGAGAACCATAATAATGTTCTCTGGTCCGCTGACTTTTTACTCTGAGATCGGCTAATGCGTCTTCAAGACTCTTGACAGTTTTAGTCTCCACTCCTCCTGTTGCCATGATAATGCTTAATCCTTCTGGGAAACTAGATGTCTCTAATGCCTTGATTTCCTGCAAGGTGATAGATGCATCTTAAATTGTGCATTGAATGATGCTAATAACTTCATGTGCACATATATTGAAAGAGACACTATTGGAATCCTTACTAATGCACATAAACTTATTTACAGGACAATAATTTTTTTTTTTTTTTTATTATATAAAGATAGTACATAAGCCTTTTTCTCCCTTTTACTTTTCTATCTTAAAAACAGTGGGAAGGATTAGAATTGGAATGATTGGTTCCTTTTCTTCTCTCATTCTAATTTATCAAGACGAGCAGAAACAGGGACACTCACCTAGTCTCTTCTGTTCTCAAAATGCAATTTTAATTCTATTCCTGAAAATACCTCTTTTTAAGTTCTTCATTACTGATCAAATATTTATCTCAGTCTTTAAGGAACAATTCCAAGGCTGAAAGAATTGTTTCTCGTAAAAGGAAACATACAAATTTCTCATGGAATATACTTGGTGGATACAGGAGTTACTGAGGCAGCATGAATCTCAGTTTTTTTTTTTTTTTTTTTTTTGAGAGTCACTTAACATAGTGGTTGTCCATTGTTTGTCCTTAAAATTTAAAGAGCACCCATAAGTTTTCAGATTCATCAATAAATGGTTCCATTAATTGTTGTTCAGTGGTAATGATTATATTTTCAAAATTTCCCGATGGCTTGTTCAGTCCAGTTCAAAGAACCAGTAAGAAGGATTTGCTGACTCACAAAGTTAGTTATACAAACAAACCATTCATTGACAACTTAAACCTCTGAATCATCTGCCATGGACATTGTATCCAGGTCCTCTACTGGATGACTATCTCCATCAGATGTGATCCTTTCTATTGCTGTTCTAGTAGTGACTGCTAGAAAAAGTGCTGACCTAAGGGTCTGCCTAAATCGAAAAAAGTTCGATCGACTAATCTGGTTTCCGAAATTTCGACTTAATTCCAGTGGGTCTTCAATAACCAATGGATCCTTTCACTGTGGTCTATATTTTCTATAATAGATTTGACGGCATTTTATGGAAATGATCACCTTTTGGTAATCAAATACGTCACCATAATACATTAACATCCATATCCAAAGTTCACCAACACTATTTTGGTTTTGACTCCATTCTGACCAAGTAGTAAAGATTCTTCTTACTATTTGCTGAAAGGGGATAGGTGTCCCTTCTCCCCAATATTTTTCTGTGACTCCAGGTATCGCCTGTAATACCGAAAGTACAGGAGGGTTCACCCTCTGTAAGAAGTAGATAACCATTAAAGAGAGTCCAAAGGAGGACATTCCTTTCTTTCCAGCTTCTTCCATTTGGAATTCCTTGGTTAAACGCTTCAAATTTACCGAAAGGATTCTTACACTATCATCCATTCTGGAATACGTTTGTATCAAATCATTATGGGCTTCCGCGAGTGGGTGATTTAACCAAACACTCACTGGAACTTTCTCTCGTCGTGGTCCGCGACTTTTATAAACCAATTTAACATTTCGTACGTGTATCTTACATCCGCTCTTATGTACAATGGATGTCTCCTCAAACTATTATATATTTCTCCAAGCATTCTCCCTTCAGTGGTCTGTTGAACTTCTGATTCGTGAATTGCAAATTTAATATTAACATCCAAATCTGTAATTGATGACCCAATCAAGGATACCTTGGACTCAGGACTTATATTCCGTACAGATCATTTGATGAACACCAACAAGATCCTCTTTTCCCTCCATTCCTCTAGCGTAGGGCTCAGCATGTTTGTCTGTCGGGTACGAAAATTGGTAAGACCCTGTAAGCGTAATGGATTACTTAAGGCTCCTTTTACCCATTCATGATTATCCAAACCTGTAATGATAGGAGTATTGGAACAAACATGACATCCAGCAGTGCGGTATTCTCCTATCTTCAAATTGTCAAATACCCGTTCTAGTTCTTCAATCGATTCAGCTTCCTTTATTGCCATAACGATAGTCTTCTGATGTACTATAATTCCTGAATTCCTGTAAGTATAGCACATGAACGCATTTCCTTAGATAGAGCTCCATGTTTCGTTGCAATTTAGAATTTTCTAACTCTCTGAATTCCCAGATTTAATTGGTTTAATATACAATGATAAGATCAAAGTGATTAGGTCTGAGTTCGTGCACTCTTTATAACCAAGCAATATAAAAATATATTCAGAACTAAGTTTCTCTATTCGATGGAAGATATACCTCTATGAATTGTAAGATGTAAAATCTTACAAATATGTTATTTTATAGAAAAGTGATATTAGTTTAAAGTAAAACTTATAATAAAGCAATATGGGGGAGCGGAACATTACAAGTCAAGAATATTACTAAGATCACTGGCAAGGATTAAATTAGACAACGTCTATACAAGGGGAGCGGTAGGCTGAAAAGCTATTAGCAACCTGGGTAAACTCGACTCCCAGCTCACACAGGCAAACCAGAACAATAGAAACGAGTAGCAACTGCTATTAGTAGAAGGTGTCAACTCTGGTAAACAATAGCGCGGTGGACTAAGTGCTGTCGGGACATTTCTTTAATCGGTGACACCTGAAGGAGAGACAGGGTAGAAAACGGAACAAATGCTGGGAATTAGATTTAAGACTGGCGTCTGGCTGGCAGTGATGGAAAGTTTTATAGATCGTGGGAAATTAGTCTGCTACAGTATAACTATAGGCGGCTGACTTCAAAGGTACAGACAGCCTGAGAAAGTTTACAAATTTCTTAAAATAAGAAGTTGAATAGAGCACTAAATAGACAGCGTGAGAAAGATTAAAATTAGCGAATAAGAACAGAGAGAAAGTTGATGAAATGAGTAAGATTGGTTAAACTGAAAACTAGGGCGATTTTGACATATGTAGGCGGTACAGAAATTGAGATGAACAAAAAGTGAGTGAACAGGGGGAGCAGACAGATCCCCGAGTTGAGTTATGTGGGTGTTTAGGAAAATGAGTTAGTGGGATTCTAAGTTGAGTTTTTGTTGGTGCTAGGGAAAATGAAATAGTCAGCGGACACAGCAGTCGAGATAAGTAAAATGAGTTAGTAACATGGACAGTTGAGGGTTCTGTTGTGGTAGGAAATATGTGTCAGTTAACAGTTGAGTGTTTGGTCGTGGTGGGAAAAGAGAAGGGTAGCGCCCTGGGAAGTTTTCTTCTTGAAAAAGTTTTTAATAGGTGGATGAAAAAACGAGGGTAGCACCCTATGAGTTTTTCCTTGTGTTACGTTTTAATAAAGTGGAGTGGAGAAGGAGTTAGTGTGAGATGCCCTATGAGTTTTCCTTGTGATAGGTTTTAATAAGGTGGAGAGAAAGGGAGCGAAATCCGCAGAATCAGTAGTTCGAGAGAAAGGAGCGAAAATGCGAAATTAGTAGCTCGATGAGAAGGAAGGAAGCAGCGAATGGATGGTAGCCCGAATAAGGTGGAGAAAGAACGCCAGTCCCATGCAGCCAAGAGTTCCTAAAAAAATTATCTGTAGCAAATTCAGGTGAAAGCAGATCCTCAGTGAGCCAAAAATGGAAGTTAGAAACCTCCCCGGAAAGGAAAGAAAAAAGGTAATAGTAAGTACTGTAAGTTAACAAGGACTGTTAGTGAAACAGTATAGTGATTAATTAATGAAAAACAGAGATAGCACTAGAAGTAAATTGATAGATAAATTATCTCTTAAGTAAATTATATATATACTAACAGAGTTTAATTAATTCAAAAAGGTTATTGTAAAATGCAAGAGAAACGAAAGATACTGGGAGGCCGCCGTAGCCTAGTGGTCAGGCGCGCGGATGCATAAGTACACGTGCCTTGAGTGACCGGCGTTCAAGCCCGTGACTACTGAATACGGTGCTGTTTCTTGTAATCTGTCTATTTGTGAACTCCTTTGGTCGTCCCGGAATATAAACAGAAAATTTATTTATTTATAAGTAATAGATTAAATTGTTGTTCAAATGATTATAACATGTTAGAAGGATAATAAAGTTTATATGAGAAGTTTTGACTATGTTTTAAGGATAGATAATTGAATATAGTGAGAATCTTTGAATGTTCTAAGGATAGATAATTGAATATAGTGTTTGTATTGATGAAGAATTGTTGGTCCAACTGAAAGATTAATAACAAATAGAGACTTTAGGAAAGTTAAGATTGGTCTTCAGTGTATTGTAACAGAATGGCGAGAACACACAGTATAATGATGAAAATAGCATATTGATTGTTAATATAAGAATAATATAAATAAGAATAATATATGAATAATATATCCTTGACTTAACCTTGTATGCATATTACATGTTTTTTTATTCAATTGTATATTTTGTTGTATATACATATGTAAATAAACTTTGTTGTTTATTAATTTGTGAGTTTGTTATTCCTGAACACTCAGCCTTTCCGAAGGGAATTATAATTAATTGAGAAGTTCCCTTGAATCTGAAATTCTCCTGTGAAGCAAAGTCAGATGCGTAAGTGGGGGAAATAAGAATAAAGTGGACAAACACATAATAGGGAACAAAACGAAAAAAAAAAATAAATAATAAGAAACAAGGAACTATATAAATAATAAAATAGTTCCCACCAATCATCTTTTTATTCCACCCCCCACAGAATGAAGTCCAATACCAACTCCATCCAACATATTCAATTGCTATACAGATCTTCCAAAAATTTCTAAAAAATATATATATATATTTTTTAATCAATAAAAATATTCAAATTTTTATTTATTAAAAAATATATATATATATTTTTTAATCAATAAAAATATTCAAATTTTTATTTCATCAATGAAGAAAATGATCTATTCACATTTCAAACACAGTGAATAAAAGACAAAACATCAATATTTTCGAATGATTTTTTTTATAAAGTTCATTTATGTACTCATAATTATCACATCTTGAAATCAAATTCGCATTTCTTTCTATTGTTTTCCAAGGCTTCCTACATACACAATGATTTAGAGACATAAGCTCTAGACTAACTCCTTATGTATGATCCAAATCCAGGGGTTTTTTCCCGTTGATTTGTAAAGATCGCTTGATTCAGCTGTATCAAACAAACATATCAGACCAAATTCATTATTTTATAGGTTCGCACCTGTACTGTTCTTGGTAATCTAAAAACTCTATCATCAGGCTATGCATATTTGGATATATTCATTTGTCAATACTCCGCAAGTTATACAAAATAGCTTGATTTCTGATGATTTTTTTTTTAATCCTTCCATCTCCCTATGGTTTCTCTAAACCATGTTAAAGCATCTCGTGGTGATTGTCCTACTATACCTTCATCTTCAACATCTGATATAGCTGCAGTTGACTGTGGCATACCTTTTCTAACATCATCAGTTTCGATATTATCTACAGAGGAAGCAGCTAGGGAAATATCCGCAATCGATGGCGATGCCTCACCACCTGTTGGAGTCTCCTTCTCTTGACTCAAAAAGATAACAGTAGGCTTCCGCCTTTCCGGAGTATATTTAACATCTACCTCTGGGGTTGGTTCGTTTTGACGATCTCTGCTTATTAAGTTATAACTGTGTGTAGGTCTACTTAAAGATGTTCCAGAATGTAGGAATCTGCTAGAATCACTCTGTACTGTCTGCGGCATTTCCTCAGATGATGGTGACCTTTTAAATTTCCGTTCGCTCAATGCATGATCTGATCGTAGATTTAGGTTGGATGTATGATGTGTTCCTGTTAATAGGAAGTGCATCCCACCATATTTCTCCATCACTTTCTTCTTCTGTTTCTGTCGGAACTATTTGAGGGCTTGCTTTTGTTTGCTGAGGAGTGGTTTGCTCCTCGATTTCAGGTCTCGTTTCTAAAAATGGTTTTCTCTCAGTAACATTGGTTAAAAAAGTACATTAAAAAAGTTAAAAAAGTTAAGTAAAAAAGGTTAGTTAAAAAAGTACATTTAATTGACAATGAAATTTAATAAGATTAGTAAATTTTACTGATTAATTGACACTACTATACTAAGCTAACAGATTTCTAATATAGTGCTATGTGTTTCGCTATCTAGTTTTACGTTAAACCTTACACTATCTAGTTCAAGATATAGGTTTATTGTATAACAATGGTGGTAAGTTACGAACGGTAAATCTACGAACATTAAGTAGTAGCAGTAGTGGCATGTGATGCAAGAAATCAAGTGTATGAGCTTATGCAGTATCAGCCAAAAAAAAAAAAAAAAATATATATATATATATATATATATATATAATTATGAATAAAAATTAAAATTAAGTAAAGAAAGAAAATGGATTTGAATTTGAATAGAGATAAAATGGAATATCAATAATATGAATTATGGATCAGGGACACTGCAAGAGCAAAGGTACCCTACAACCATAATGTATATATAGAAAATTATTTTAATGTTATGTGCAAATCTTTAATTTAACTTATGCTAATAATGAAAATACCGTGTACCCTGGGAGCGATGTATGTTGAATAAAGGGGGGGAAGAACGGAAAAGAGTAACGTTATAAACAAAGTGCGAATTTTGAAAAATGTAAAATTTGAAAAGAACGAAAATAGAAATAGCAGATTATTGAAAAGAACGACCAAAGTAGAAATAGCATTGCAGTATCTTTCATAATTTCTGTGTCATCTTCAGAGGTCATCCACCTAAATTATGAAAAAGAACAGCAATACTCTTACTTCTGTTTCTGACATGTTCTGTATGTCAAAAAAAAAAAAAAAAAAAAAACACGTGTACGCGGACACGTTGTAAAAAATAATTTAGAATATAAATTTTGAAAAAATAAAATACAAGTTAAGCAAAAATATTATTCCCAAGTATAACATACAGAACATGGATGACCTTACAGAAGTAAGTAACCCGCCAAAAAGAGAAGACAAAGGAAGCGAGTGTCCGATTGACAAGAATGACAAGAATGTCAATAACTTACCGCTACGTGACCGGTCGACAAAAAAGAAAGAGCCGGAGGCTAAACAGTGTATATATGTGAAGAAACGCTAGCGGCACCTAGCGTTAGACGAATTTTGGTGTATGTATATTTTGTAATTTACGTAAGCGGTGGAGCTACGCTAGGTTCAAGTTAAGTACATGATACTCAAACTTTCGGGATATCAAAGAAATATAATTGCTTACAAAGTAGCAGTAGAGTAGCTAAACTTTGTTAAGGCGAAAAATTATGATTTGGTATAGTGAGAAAAATAGTACTCTGATATTGCTTTCGTTACACTAATCGCTCACAGAGTATAAAATGTAGAATTTAGTAAAGCAAAAAGATGATGAAATTAGGGATATAAAGTTGGGCTAGGGTAGTTCGGGGTTGCAAACCCGTTCCTATAGTTAGGACCCTGAACGACTGTCCGAGAGTAGGTGCACCATGTACTTAAGTCAGTTGTGTTAAAGTGTAAGATATATATAAGTTACAATTAACAAATAAATAGATAAATAAATCAAGATATAATCAAAATTAATTACAAGATAATTACAAGGTAATACACTATGTTAGACCAATCGGTGGGTACAAGTTTTCCAGACCGTAAGACACCAAAGAGGCCTAGTGTATTGTATTTACACTATTTACAAACTTGATGCGTATGGGAGTAATTATTAGTTATAAACTAATAATGCTGTTTATATTGATATCTATTAAGTTTTTGTGCCTTAATATGTTAAGGGCTTTATTGATATGATGACGCAGGTATTTAATAGGAAAAAGATTTCTGGTCAGTTTACTGTACAATGATCTGATGTTATCAATAACTGTTGTTTTGTCGCTGCATATCGTTGCAATTCTGATGCATTGTGCTAAGATAACGTTAGCATGTACCTGTTTGGAAATATTGGAATTCCATTGTGTATAGTTTACTATGCTAAAGTTGAAAGCTTCACGTTTGTTGTACAAATTGATGGAGGCTATACCATTTTTTATATTGATGTCTAGATCCAAAAATTGGGCTGCTGTGTCAGAATTGTTAGTTCTTTCTAGTACAAGTTCGCTAGGGTATAGATGTGCATAATCCTGGATGAAATTCGGGCAGTTAATTACTATGAGGTCATCTATATATCTAAATAGTATTAGTTCCTGTGGAAATGAGGTTTCTGACCAGTATAGATATAGGTTGGCTATTATGCATGAGGCTGGGCTGCCCATAGGTGTTCCATTGGTTTGGTGATATACTGTATCGCCATCATATATGAAATTATTGGAAATACATAAATTAAGTATGTTGTTCCAGTAATAGGTGTTGCAGGAAATAAAATTCTTATGTTTATCATATATATCTTTGAGTACCAATTTGAGATTGGTTTGATTGATACTGGTAAATAGGCTATGGAAATCAAAGGTTTGAATATTATTGACTGTATTACTTTGCAAAAATTTTAATACAGGTTGGTTGTTGCCTATGATTTTGCTGTTATGTATCTTATTCATCAGTGGTTGCAGTAGTCGTTCAAGTGTTTTTCCTGATTTGTGTACATAACTATTTTTGCATGAGGTTATGAATCTGAAGCCTGTTGGTTTTTTATGAAATTTAGGAATGAAGTAGATGTAAGGTAAGCTGTAATTATTTAAGTTGAGCTTTAGTTTTTTGTTGAAGGCCATTAGTTTTTTTGTAATGATATTACATGTACTGGAAATAGGTTTGTAGGTATTGCTTGAGTTAAGTTCATTAGTTAAAGTATATGTATAAAAATATTTGCAAATGAATGCAAAATTATTGGCTGCTTTATCTACCGGTGTGATTACGAAGTTTTTGTGAAAATCTAGCAGTTTTTGTTTTAATGCAGTCAAGTTATAGTATGTGCCCTGATAATATAAATTTGAACTCTGTAATGCATATTTATGTTTGAATAGGGCGAATGTATGGCTAATCCACATATGGTATGCTTCTATAGGCGTGTTATTTTTGTAGGTTAGATGGAAGCAGTAGTTTAACAGGTCTTGATATAGCTGCTTATTGAAGTTGGTTATGTTTATTTTGGTGGGCGGCCTGAATTTGAATCCTTGTGATAGTACATGTCTTAGCATTGGGTCCGTAACTATGTTTAGATTTCCTGTAATGATGTGTCCATAGTCTGGATCAATATATTGCTGCATGTTGGTTTGTTGACAAACGCAGTTATTGGTGTCTGTTATATGTGATGTTAAACTGGTAGCTATAGATTTGTAGTTGCAAGCTAATAATCCAAAGGGTTTATTATACTTATATCTTACTTTAATATGACTGGGACTAGTATTTGGAAGTAGATGATTATGCTGATTTACAATTTTACTGATATTTATGTTATCCATGATATGGTTGTTGAAGTTCAAAATAATAATAGAATCTTTATCATGTGTTGTCGAGCTTATGTTTTTAAGATTAAATTTACAAATATCATTTATTATATGAAAGAGATGTTTGGATTCGAATTTGAAAGTGCGTATGAATTTGTGCAATGCTTTCAGTATACTGTGTTTAGTACTGAAAAGTAAATTATGTATATCATTTACATTTATAATGTTCTTATCCCAGTTTTTAAGTGTGACTTCGAAATCACCTAAAATATTACTGTGTTTGTTGCTAGTATTTTTAGATTTATGAGTACGTTTGCGAGGGTTCCTATGAAACTTTATTATATTAAATTTGTCATATATACAACAATCTGCTAAGTTATTGGTAATAATTTTATGGTTGAATTTATTATTTAGACCATATGGGTATAATGTTTTTAATTTTAACATAAATATTTCCTCTTGTTTAGTTCTAATATTAGCGTTATTAATCTGTGCTAATATGGATATGTATATATTGTTGAAGTTGTGAGATTGAAAATGCATATATTCTATTTCTTGTTCTATATTGTTAATATTTCTTTTTAAGTAGTTATTGATGTCAGATCTATGCTGATTAATTCTTACGTGTAGCTTATTGCTGGTTTGTCCGACGTATTTTATATTACATGTTTTGCAGGTTATGAGGTATATAACATTACTAGTTTTACAAAAAGTAGGTTTTGATGCATCATTTGTAATATGTTGCGGGTGTATGCAGGGACAGGTTAAACAAAGTTTATTCTTGCAGGTGTTAAATTTAAGTATATGGATCCCATATTTATCTAAGTTAGAAGCATTATATGCTGATGTGCTCTGACTTGTGTGTGTTAAATGTGTATGTTCAGAGTTACATTCGTGTTTCGGAGTACAGTACAGAGCATGTGTACCCGGGGTCAAGTTTATCCTACTCTGCCCATGTAGTATTTTGTCAAAGTTACCTGATTCCATTCATATAAATTGCATAAAAATTACATTAAAATTAAAATTTTAAGTTACAATAATAATTAAAAGGACAACAAAATAAATAAAGTGTATGCGCAACCAGAAGTAAACTGTATTTTCAATAATCGGGATAAGAAGGTGAATATATTGCAAGTGAAAATCGAGTAGAAATATAAAAAATGTAAGTGAAGGTGTATATAAGCTGTTCTAGGCGGCGTGAGCTCAACCTGGATAAAGCTTAGGATAATAATTATGAATAAAAATTAAAATTAAGTAAAGAAAGAAAATGGATTTGAATTTGAATAGAGATAAAATGGAATATCAATAATATGAATTATGGATCAGGGACACTGCAAGAGCAAAGGTACCCTACAACCATAATGTATATATAGAAAATTATTTTAATGTTATGTGCAAATCTTTAATTTAACTTATGCTAATAATGAAAATACCGTGTACCCTGGGAGCGATGTATGTTGAATAAAGGGGGGGAAGAACGGAAAAGAGTAACGTTATAAACAAAGTGCGAATTTTGAAAAATGTAAAATTTGAAAAGAACGAAAATAGAAATAGCAGATTATTGAAAAGAACGACCAAAGTAGAAATAGCATTGCAGTATCTTTCATAATTTCTGTGTCATCTTCAGAGGTCATCCACCTAAATTATGAAAAAGAACAGCAATACTCTTACTTCTGTTTCTGACATGTTCTGTATGTCAAAAAAAAAAAAAAAAAAAAAAAAAACACGTGTACGCGGACACGTTGTAAAAAATAATTTAGAATATAAATTTTGAAAAAATAAAATACAAGTTAAGCAAAAATATTATTCCAAAGTATAACATACAGAACATGGATGACCTTACAGAAGTAAGTAACCCGCCAAAAAGAGAAGACAAAGGAAGCGAGTGTCCGATTGACAAGAATGACAAGAATGTCAATAACTTACCGCTACGTGACCGGTCGACAAAAAAGAAAGAGCCGGAGGCTAAACAGTGTATATATGTGAAGAAACGCTAGCGGCACCTAGCGTTAGACGAATTTTGGTGTATGTATATTTTGTAATTTACGTAAGCGGTGGAGCTACGCTAGGTTCAAGTTAAGTACATGATACTCAAACTTTCGGGATAGCAAAGAAATATAATTGCTTACAAAGTAGCAGTAGAGTAGCTAAACTTTGTTAAGGCGAAAAATTATGATTTGGTATAGTGAGAAAAATAGTACTCTGATATTGCTTTCGTTACACTAATCGCTCACAGAGTATAAAATGTAGAATTTAGTAAAGCAAAAAGATGATGAAATTAGGGATATAAAGTTGGGCTAGGGTAGTTCGGG